>NC_092374.1:99297246-99597246 GCF_030028105.1 Mobula birostris
AGAGACAGAGAGACTGTATTTGGGTGTGTATGTGTGTGTGTGTGAGAGAGAGAGAGAGAGAGAGAGACTGTATCTCTGTGTGTGTGTGAGAGAGACTGTATCTGGGTGTGTGTGTAAGAGAGAGAGGGAGAGACTGTATCTGGGTGTGTGTGTAAGAGAGAGAGGGAGAGACTGTATCTGGGTGTGTGTGTAAGAGAGAGAGGGAGAGACTGTATCTGGGTGTGTGTGTTTTAGAGACTATATCTGGGTGTGTGTGTGAGAGAGAGAGACTGTATCTGTGTGTGTGTGTGTGTGTGTGTGTGTGTGAGAGAGGCTGTATCTGTGTGTGTGTGTGAGAGAGACTGTATCTGGGGGTGTGTGTGTGAGAGAGACTGTATCTAGATGTGTGTGTAAGAGAGAGAGGGAGAGACTGTATCTGGGTGTGTGTGTGAGAGAGAGGACTATCTGTGTGTGTGTGAGAGAGAGACTGTATGTGTGTGTGTGTGAGAGAGAGAGACTGTATCTGGGTGTGTGTGAGAGAGAGACTGTATCTGGGTGTGTGTGTGAGAGAGACTGTATCTGGATGTGTGTGAGAGAGAGACTGTGTCTCAGTGTGTGTGTGTGAGAGAGACTATATCTGGGTGTGTGTGTGTGTGAGAGAGAGAGAGACTGTATCTCGGGGTGTGTGTGAGAGAGACTGTATCTGGGTGTGTGTGTGTGAGAGAGAGACTGTATCACAGGGTGTGTGTGTGAGAGAGACTGTATCTGGGTGTGTGTGTGAGAGAGACTCTACCTGGGTGTGTGTGTGTGTGTGTGTGTGTGTGTGAGAGAGAGAGAGACTGTATCTGGGTGTGTTTGTGTGTGAGAGAGACTGTATCTGGGTGTGTGTGTGAGAGAGACTCTACCTGGGTGTGTGTCTGTGTGTGAGAGAGAGAGAGACTGTATCTGGATGTGTGTGAGAGAGACAGAGAGGACTGTATTTGGGTGTGTATGTGTGTGTGTGAGAGAGAGAGAGAGAGAGAGACTGTATCTGTGTGTGTGTGTGAGAGAGACTGTATCTGGGTGTGTGTGTAAGAGAGAGAGGGAGAGACTGTATCTGGGTGTGTGTGTAAGAGAGAGAGGGAGAGACTGTATCTGGGTGTGTGTGTAAGAGAGAGAGGGAGAGACTGTATCTGGGTGTGTGTGTTTTAGAGACTATATCTGGGTGTGTGTGTGAGAGAGAGAGACTGTATCTGCAATGTGTGTGTGTGAGAGAGAGAGACTGTATCTGTGTGTGTGTGTGTGTGTGTGAGAGAGAGGCTGTATCTGTGTGTGTGTGAGAGAGAGACTGTATCACAGGGTGTGTGTGTGTGTGTGTGTGTGAGAGAGACTATATCTGGGTGTGTGTGTGAGAGAGAGACTGTATCTTGGGGTGGGTGGGTGTGTTTGTGTGAGAGGGACTGTATCTGGGTGTGTGTGCATGTATCTGTCGGTGAGAGACAGTACCTGGATGTGTGTGTTTGTGTGAATTCACAGACCTGCAGGAGGGTTTTCTGCAGACCGGACACACGTGCCCAGGGCAGGCCTGTGTACCTGCTGTCCTCCCACACCTCAAGATGTGTCCTGGAGTCCAGACCAGTGCAGGGATTCCTGAAGGCAGCCACGATGGTCTGGGGGCAGTGCTGAAGACCATCTGTGCTTGGTGCACTCACTCACAGCAGCAGCGAGAAGCTGCCTCCTGTGTGAGGAGGTGCCTTGGAGGCAAACAGGCTGCTGTGCACTGGAGCAAGATCTCTCTCTCCGTCTCGGGTGTGCTGTGTGTGAGAGCCAGGGGCTGTTGTGTGATCTAGAGCCTGTGTGTGTGATGGTGTGTGGCCGGACAACCTGTACAGCCCTTGGGAAGTGTTGCTGTTAAATCTGATGGCATGTTCAATCTGTCCCATTCCTATGCAGTCACGCCACTCTGAACATATCCACTCCCAGGGACTGGGGATACTGATGGGTTGACTTAAAGCAGAGGCTGATAGGATCTTCATTAGCCAGGGTGTCAAATGTGACGGGGGGAAGACAGGAGAATGGTGTTAAGAGAGATAATAAATCAGCTATGATGGAATGGTAGAGCAGACTCGATGGGCTGAATGGCCTAATTCTGCTCCTATGTCATGGGAGAGTCTGGAATGACCTCAGGGGGTTCTTGGGGAGTGAGGGGATGGACAGTGAGGATAGTTCCCCATGATGGGTCAGATGTCCTGGTTTGTGGAAACTGGAGTTGGGGGGCTGTCCCTCCCAAAGGGTGTTTGTTGTGGGGGTGGTTCTGGACTGTGGCACAACAGTAAACACGGGGCTGCTGGCCTGTGGGTGATGGTCTTAGGGAAGGGAAGGAAAGGGGGCAAAGTGAGAGGGTGTGGTGACAAGGAGAGATATGGGGAGGGGGGTTGAGGGAGAGGGGAGGAAGAGATTCTGGGCTGGGACAGAGTGCAGCGTCTGGGGGGTGAGGGAGAGGGGAGGAATGCAGGGGCTGGGGGTGAGGGGGGAATGCAGGGGCTGGGTGAGGAGAGGGGAAGGCAGGAGCTGGGGGTGAGGGAGGGGGGTGGGTAATGCAGGGGCTGGGAGTGAGGGAGAGGGGAATGCAGGGCTGGGGGTGAGGGGGGAATGCAGGGCTGGGTGGGGGGGAGGGGGAATGCAGGGGCTGGGTGAGGGAGAGGGGAAGGCAGGAGCTGGGGGTGAGGGAGGGGGGTGGGTAATGCAGGGGCTGGGAGTGAGGGAGAGGGGAATGCAGGGGCTGGGGGTGAGGGGGGAATGCAGGGGCTGGGGTGAGGGAGAGGGGAATGCAGGGGCTGGGGGTGAGGGAGAGGGGGGAATGCAGGTGCTGGGAGTGAGGGGGAGGTGAGGAACGCAGGGGTTGGGGGTGAGGGAGAGGGGAGGGACGTGGGGGTGAGGGAGAGGGGAAGGCAGGGGTTGGGGGTGAGGCAGCGGTGGGGAACGCAGGGTCGGGGTGAGGGAGAGGGGAATGCAGGGACTAGGGGTGAGGGAGAGGGGGGAATGCAGGGTCTGGGGTGAGGGAGAGGGGGAAATGCAGGTGCTGGGAGTGAGGGAGAGGTGAGAAAGGCAGGGGCTGGGGGTAAGGGAGAGTGGGGAATGCAGGGGTAAGGGAGAGGGGGGAACGCAGGGTCTGGGGGTGAGGGAGTGGTGGGGAAAGCAGGGTCTGGGGGTGAGGGAGAGGGGTGGAATGCAGGGGCTGGGGTGTCTGCACTGATCCATGGTCTCAGTGTTGAGAGGGAAGGGGTGGGGGTGAGAGAGGGGGAGAGGGATGGGGATAGGGAGGGAGGGAGGGAAGCAAATGGAAGACAGGGAGGGGGTGTTAGACGGACAGAGTGAGGCGAGAGAGGGATTCACCAGCTCAGGGGCTCCTGGCTGCTCTATCACTCTGCGCTCACCACCGAGCAGCAGCTTCTCAGCATCTGGCTGAGCTGAGGGACTGTCACCGTTCCTGCCCAGCAGCCTGTGGGCTGATTATACACACTGCCAGCTTCCCCAGCTGTCTCTGCACACAGTGGAAACCGAGAATACAGTCTCCCCGGTGCAGGACCACTTCCCTTCCCCTCCCACGCATCTTTCACTGTCGTCATCTTCCCATTCCTCAGTGACACTCCCCACCTCCTGTGCATTCGTGCCCTCTTCTTCCTCCTGCTTCTACCCATCCTTCCTCCTGCCCACCTCCCCTCCCTCAGCCCTCTAATTGTGATGGGCTGGTTTCCTCATGGTGACACCCAAGGGTGTCAGAGTTCAGACTGATCCCAGTGGGAGAGTAGTAAACATCAACCAGGGAGATGACGGGGGGTTTCATAGCTGGGTGCTGGGTGGTTTGAGTTTGGGGTGACCTGTTGGAAGAGAGACAGTTGTCCTGTGATTAGGCTTGGGTTAAATTGTAGGTGGCTGGATGGAGTGGCTTGTTGGGCCTGAGGGGGCTTGTTCTGTCCGGTATTCTCGGAATCACAATCAGGGTTAATATCACTGGGTCTCCAAAAAAATTTTTAAACAATTGTGTGTATGCAACTGGGGTAGTAATAGAGGCTGATACAGTAGCTTGGAAGAGGCAGATAAACACGCAGCGAGTGGGGTGCTGGACCGTACGCGGGCAGATGGGATTAGTTTAATTTGCATTGTGGTCAGCACAGGTATGATGGGCCGAAGGGCAGGTCCCTGTGCTGTACTCCATGTTCTGTGATGGAGGGATAGATCAGGGTGGGCTGTGGACACATAGACTTCTACAGGGGTGGGGAGGCAACTTTTGGGAGGGGGACCGACAGTGAGGGAGACGAACTTCGGTGGGGGAATAAAGAGGATCCTTCAGGGAGAAGGGGAATCCTGCAGTGTGGGGGGGTGGAGAAGGGAACTGCTGGGCAGGAATACCCGAGGGGCATCTATGGGGAAAGGGCCATTCAGGGGTGAGGACTTTTACAGGTTGGGAGGACCTTTGAGGAGGATGATCTGTGGAAAGGGTTCCTGGGGGGAGTGGAGGTGAGTATTCGGAGGGAGGGGGATCTTTAAGGAGGATGATCTTTGCAGAGGGTTCCTCGGGGGAGTGGAGGTGGGTATTCGGAGGGAGGGGGATCTTTAAGGAGGATGATCTTTGCAGAGGGTTCCGCGGGGGAGTGGAGATGGGTATTCGGAGGGAGGGGACCTTTAAGGACATTTGGGGGAGAATGTCCTTCTGGGGATGTCGTGAAGGGGACCTTAGGGAGGAGGGGTGACATTTGGGATGAGGGAACCTTTGGGAATTGGGGGTTGTTGGTGCAGTGTTGGCCTCTCTGCCTCACGTCCCTCTCTTCCTCCCTCCCTCCAGCCTCCCTGGGCAACAGCAGCGGGAACATGGATCTTGGGCCTGGCTCGGCTGCCCCCTCCCACACAGCACTGATCGCAGGCTCCTGCGGGGCGTCAGCCTTCCTGCTGCTCCTGGTGGCCGGTGGCCTGGCGCTAGCGTGTCATCGGCGGAAGAGGCGACTCCACCGGGGGCAGCCGCCGGACAGCCTGAGGTCAGGCCTCCACCTTGGCGCCCTGGGTACGCCCAAGCGTGGCGGCGGGGTCGGGGGCGGTGGCAACAACAATGGCTCGGAGCCCAGCGACATCATCATCCCCCTCCGCAGCTCGGACAGTGCCTACTGTCCTCACTACGAGAAGGTCAGTGGAGACTACGGACACCCGGTCTACATCGTGCAGGAGATGCCGCCCCAGAGTCCCGCCAACATCTACTACAAGGTGTGAGGCTACGTGGTGAGGGGAGGGGGAGGGTGTAGGCTCCTTCATGGGGCAGGCAGGAACCACACAGGAGGACTGGAGTGAGAGCGGGCCCGCAGGACTTGGAGAAGTTCCCTCTGAAAACCACAATCTGCAAATCCAGAGGGTCCCGCACCAGCTGACACCATTTCACCAATGTTTTGCTCACTGGGGAGAATTGGGTTGTGTCACCCCTCACTCATCTGTACCGTAATGGTCTCTTGCCAAATTTTCAGACACAGAATGACACTCTCTCTGCACCAACGCATCACACACTGACATGGACAAACACAGTGATGCTCCCTCTGCATCATCCATAACACACTCCCAGGGTCAGAAACTCCCTCCACACCATCCCATCACACACTCCCGGGGTCAGCCACAGAGTGAAGCTCCCTCTACACCGTCCCATCACACACTCCCGGGGTCAGACACAGAGTGAAGCTCCCTCTACACCATCCCATCACACACTCCCGGGGTCAGCCACAGAGTGAAGCTCCCTCCACACAGTCCCATCACACACTCCATGGGTCAGCCACAGAGTGAAGCTCCCTCTACACCATCCCATCACACACTCCCGGGGTCAGACACAGAGTGAAGCTCCCTCTACACCATCCCATCACACACTCCCGGGGTCAGCCACAGAGTGAAGCTCCCTCTACACCATCCCATCACACACTCCCGGGGTCAGCACAGAGTGAAGCTCCCTCTACACCGTCCCATCACACACTCCTGGCGTCAGACAGAGAGTGAAGCTCCCGCCACACTGTCCTATCCTGGGAACACTCACAACACACTGGAGGAACTCAGCAGGTCAGGCAGCATCAGTGGAAAAGATCAGTCGACGTTTCGGGCCAGAACCCTTCGTCAGGGTTCCGGCCCAAAACATCAACCGATCTTTTCCACTGATGCTGCCTGACCTGCTGAGTTCCTCCAGCGTGTTGTGAGTGTTGCTTTGACTCCCGCATCTGCAGATTATTTTGTGTGCCCTATCCTGGGATTCCATTTCCATCCTCAATAATGAGCTCAGAGTTATTATCTGCACCATTGCAGCAAGTGTTTGGCCTGTCAACTGGCCGAGTGTGGCTGACTCCTGATGCCCCTTCCTGACCTGTGTCGATGGTTGTCTTGCTGGCTGCTGAGATGGATTTGGCCGCTGGGTGAGAGGTAGGGGTTGGTGAGAACTGCAGCAGCTCTGCACACCTTTGCTCAGACTCAGTGCATAGAACGAGGTGTCCCACACCCTTTGACTCCTCCTCCCAGGAGCAGGGGAGGGAATGGGATTTGTGTGGGATTTGCCCAGACTGTGCATGGAGTGAGGTGTCCCCACCCTTCAGAACCCCCACCCCAACTCCCTGAACTGTGAATGCTGCCCTCCACACAAGGGTGAAGACTCACACTTCCTCCCCTCCCCATCTCAGCCAACCCCACTCCACCACCACCTACATCTCATTGTCACTTCACTACCTCCCTTCCTGAGATAGCTTTCTGCCCTCTCCTCTACCCCCACCTCTCTTCATTTCTCTCCTTTCCACTTCCCTGCTTCTCTTTCCTCCGCTGCCACTCTCTCCTCACCTTCTCCCTCTCGCCTCTTGCTCCCCCCACCTTATCCCAATATCCATCTCTATCACACTCTCCCTCTAACCTTCTCACTCACTCTCTACTCCACCTGCCTCTCCTTTCCCATCTGTCTCTGCACACTCGTCCCGTCTCTCTCTCTCTCTCGATCTGCCATTAGTTGCTACCTCTTCCCTCCTTCCACAATGTGGATGTAAGGATCTGTGTGTAGCAGCCGAACTTCCCCAACTCTTTTATAAACTCCGTGTATTTTTGAAAGTATTTGAGAAAAAAGGTAACTTGGCTGAGCACGTGTCTCGTTTTACACACACTGTTTGTAAGTGATGTACATAATTACATTTTTTACCCTTTTTTAATTCTTGTAAAGAAATACCTGTTTCCCTTGACTGAAAAATGCGCGTAGATTTTAAATTATGCAAAAAATACTTAAAAAAAACAAATTAGCACTGGATTCAACAAAAAGGAGGTTGTGTTTGGTGTAAAATGAATTTTCAGAATTGCAAACGTGTCTGCTTATTGAGTGACCAGGAATCTGTTTCATTGTTAATTTTGGTTCTGTTCGCAAATGGATTACTGATGTTCTTTTGTAATGGTAACCTCACTGGACTTACTGTCAATAAATGAGTTTTTTTTTAACAACCTGTCTCCATCAATTCGTTGGCCCTTTCTTTCTTCAGCACAGGGGGTCAGTCGACCTATTGACGCCGAGCAGGCTCTGTGATCAAACTCTCCAGTATTTCCCATGAGTTCCCTCCGGAAGCCATTGTTGAATCCACTCCCAACACAACACCTCACTGAAGAGAAAAGTTACCTGTCTTCCCCTCTGGTTCTTCTGCCGACCCCCTCCACTCTGTGTCTTCTGGGCACCCCGGCCTCCTGCCTCGGGAGCAACTCCCCCTCATTCATTCCATCCTACCACTCTCCGACACCCCAACACTTCCATTCACCCCCCCCACCCCTCCATCTCACACCGCCTCTTCCACAGTGTGGATCCCTCTCCCATCCATCTGCCATCCCAGCCCTCCCCTCTGTCTCCCCACCCAGCCGGTCCCTTCCATCTCCCTTTCCCCACCCAGCCTGTCCCCTCAATCTCCCTCTCCCCACCCAGCCGGTCCCCTCCATCTCCCTCTCCCCACCCAGCCTGTCCCCTCAATCTCCCTCTCCCCACCCAGCCTGTCCCCTACATCTCCCTCTCCCCACCCGGCCTGTCCCCTGCTCAGTTAGGCAGCTGCTTGTGTGGTTTGTGAACAGAGTCCCTCCCAGCTGCTCGGGTAACAGTCACAGATCTCCACACACTACCCCTCCCCGCACCTGTGGCTCTCTCCTGAAACAGGGGGCTGGAGAGAGGCCTTGATCCCCAGCTTTGGAATGTGGTCTGTGGGATTCTTTTCTCACAAACCTTAGGAACAAACACATGCACACACACACGTACACACACGCACACGCGTGCACATACGCACACTCATATACACTCACATGCAGTCACACATGCACACTCTCATACATATGTGCACATACACACACACACACACGCAGTCACACATGCTGACACACACAAGCACTCTCTCTCACATACAGACACGCCCACAGATGTAGGCACACACTTGCTTGCACAGCCACACACGCACGTACATAAATGCACACACACGGAGACACAGATGCACTCATACACGCTCAGACAGACAAGCACAGGCAGAAGCACGCACACGTGGACAAAGATGCACGAATGCACAGGCACATACGTGTACAGACACACATGTTCTCAGGAACATGCACAGACAGACAGACAGACGCGGGGTCACTGGGTCTGAGGTCTGACCCCATCTGTTCTCAGTTGCACCTTGCCTGCGTGCTTGGAGCATCGCGGAGTCTCATGGAAAGATTTCTGCTCATGTCAGTGGTGAGATAAACATGGATTATTTTAGTCTTTGTGCCACCAACGCACATGAGAGTCATTCGGCTGGGCTGTGATTTATGTCGCAACGTTTTACTTTTCACACGGACTAGGAGCAGAGAGGAACTCAAATATTAATAGCAGACTGAAACCATCAGCAGAGTCAACCAGGACAGAGGGAGGGGAAAGGAAAGAGAGAGGCAGAACGAAGTGGAAAGGGAATGAATAAAGGCAAGATGTGAGGGAGGGAAACATCACACCAATAAAGGAATAGAGAAGGCAGAGAGATTGTGAATGGACAGGTTAATGCCATCACTCTGAGAGGGGGGTGGTGGAGGTGGTGAAGGAAGGTCCCTGATGCTTTGAAAAAATGTTACCCATACTGAGGGACTCCCCCTCCCTGGCGGGCAGTCTGTACCCCACTAAACCTTTCTATCCAGGTACCTGTCCAACTCTTTGAATCATTGTAATTCTACCTGTCTCTACCATTTCACCTGTCAGCTCATTCCACACACCCACCATCATCTGTGAGAAGTTGTTGCCCCAAAGATCCCCTTTAAATCTCACCCCTCCCATCTTAAACCTGTGCTCTCTAGCTTTAAACTTCCCCACCCTGGGGGAAAGACTGACTATCTACAACCCTATGATTTTATAAACCCCTCAGCTGGCTTTGCTCCAGGGAAACCAGTCCAGCCTCCCTTCACAACTCACACCCCCAGTTCAGTTCCTCCCAGCAGGGGCCAGGCCATGGAGTGAGAGGTGGGAGGTTTGAAAAGCGGTGAGTCAGGTTCAGATCAGATGTATTTAACACGTACATGGAATCTCACAGTGAAGGAGGTCACACAGGTTACTCCTGGTTTGAAAGGCTTATCATTTGATGGCTCTGGGTCTGTGCTCTGGAGTTCAGAAGAATGGGGTGGGGGGGTGGAATCCTACTGAAACCTATCAAAATTTGTAAAGCCTCGAAAGTGTAGATGCGGAGAGGATGTTTCCTATGGTGGGAGAGTCTAAGACCAGAGGATACAGCCTCAGAATAGGGGGATGTCCATTTAGAACGGAAATGAGCAGGAATTCGTTTAGCCAGAGAGTGGTGATTCTGTTGAATTTGTTGCCAAAGGCAGCAGTGGAGGTGAAGTCATTGGGTATAATAAAGGCAGAGGTTGATAGATTCTTGATTAGTCAGGGCATGAGAGGAAAATTAGATCAGCCATGATGTAATGGTGGAGCAGACTCGATGGGCCAAATGGCCTAATTCTGCTCCTATATCTCATGGCTTTTTGGAAATATATCATTTGCTTAACAACAAGGGTTTGTTGGGGGCAAGCCTGCGAGTGTTGCCAGCATAGCATGCCCGCCGTGTTCAGCCTCGGTTCTCTCTGCTCAGGGTCAGCTAACAGATGCACATTCACAAATTGTTAGTTCAAAATTGATCAGTCAGTTAGTTAACTGGCAGCAGCTAATGAAAAGAAGCTGGATTAACAGAGCAGCCAATGAAAAGAAGCCGGATTAACAGAGAAGCCAATGAAAAGAAGCCAGATTAACAGAGCAGTCAATAAAAAGAAAGCAGATTAACAGAGCAGCCATTGTGTGAGCGGACAGTGTTGGAGTGGAGAGTTGGGGCTTTGCCATGAAGAGGTGGAGGGAGTGAGAGGAGGCTATGGGAAGGGTCTGCTAAGTTCTTTTTCTTTTTTTTGTTGCACAGGTAAAGCAGTGGGGAGATTAGTTGGATCCTGGAAGGCTTCTTGCGGGATGTAGGAAGGCAGGGAGATCTCCAGAGTCCCTGACGACTACACCAGCAAGCAAGCAGTGTTTCTTACAGACCGTGTTAGGAAACTGGAACTGGAACCACAGTTGGATCATTCAGGAGACAGGGGTTGATTGGCAAGTTGCAAGGATGCAATTACTCCTAAAATGCAGGAAGCAGGTAGCTGGGGTGGAAGAATAGGCAGACAGTGTAGGGTATGCCTGTGGCCAGTGGCCAGTCCCCTCGATAATGGGTATACCACTTTGGATACTGGGGGGGGGGGAATGACCTAGCCGAGGAAAGCCACTGTGGTTGTCTCTCTGTCACTCAGTAGGGAAGGGGGAGAAGAGGCGAGTTGTAGTGAAAGGGGATTCACTGGTTAGTGGAACAGCCAGAAGATACTTGGGCATGACAGGGACACCAGGTATGTTGCCTCCTGGGTGCCCGGGTCAGGGACATCTCAGCCACAGCATTTTAAAAGGGGAGGGTGAGCAGTCAGAGGTTGTAGTCCACCTCTGTACCAATGACGTGGGTGGGAAGGGTGACGAGGTCATGCAAAGTGAATTCAAGCAGTTAGGTTCTAAGAAAAAGAACAGGAGACCCTGGGGTATGACCTTAGAATTGCTCCTGTGCCACGTGCTAGTGAGGCTCGAAATAGGAAGATTACACAGTTTAACTTGTGGTTAGGGATATGGTTTAGGATGGCAGACTTCAGATTTTTGGATCGTTGGGCTCCCTTCCAGGGAAATTGGGACCTGTACAGACAGGATGGTTGGCATCTGGACTGGAGGGGACCGATATTCTCGCAGCAGGAAGGTGTGCTGGTGCCAAATGGAAGGTTTTAACTATTGTTGCAGGGCGATGGGAACCTGAGTGCCAGACAAATATAGTGGAGTGGTTCTGAGGAAAGATGTTGTTAAGTCTACTTACAATACTTTACTATACAAAGATAGGAACTGAAAGGTTCTATTTCAATGCAAAGAGCTTGGATGAGCTTTGGGCAAGGGTCAGCACATGGAGTTATGACTTTGTAGCCATTAGTGAGACTTGGATGCGGGAGGGACAAGACCGGTAGCTCAGTGTTCTGGGGTTCCATTGTTTTAGACATGAGGGAGTGGGAGGGATTAAATGGGGAGGAGTGGTGTTGCTAGTCAGGGAAAATGTCACAGCAGTGCTCAGACAGGACAGGCTGGAGAGCTCGTCTGCTGAGGCTGTATGGATGGAACTGAGGAATAAGAAAGGGATGATTGTGTTAATGGGATTATATTATAGACCACCCGATAGTCAGCAGGATTTAGTGGAGAAAATTTATAGAGAGTTAGCAGACACTTGCAAGAGACGTAAACTTATGATAGTAGGTGATTTTAACTTTCCACTCTCATACTGTAAAAGGGCTGGATGGTAGAGAGTTTGTCAAATGTTTTCAAGAAAGTTTCCTTAATCAATATATAGAGGTCCTAACTAGAGAGAGTGCGATGCTGGATCTCCTATTAGGGAACTAGACAAAGCAGGTGACAGGAGTGTGTGTAGAGGAACACTTTACGTCTAGCTACCATAATTTCATTAGTTTCAAGATAATTATGAAGAAGGATAGGTTTGGTTCCTGGCCTGAGATTCTAAATTGGAGAGAGTACAATTTTGATGGTATCAAAAAGATCTGGCAGGTGTGGATTTGGACAGGTTGTTTTCTGGCAAAAGGATGTTTGGTAACCCTTTGGTAAGTGGGAGGCTTTCAAAAGTGAAATATTGAGAGCACAGAATCTGTTCCTGTCAGAACAAAAAGCAAACCTAACAGTTCAGGTAACTTTGGTTTTCAAGAGATATTGAGGCCCTGCTTAACAAGAAGAAGAAGGAAGTGCATTGCAGGTATAGGCAGGCAGGAACAAGAGAGACACCGAGGAGTACAAGGAACCCAAGAGGGGAATTTATGAGGGAAATCAGGAGGGTGAAGAGAGATTATTCTGGCTGACAACGTGAAGGTGAATCCCAAGAGCTACTGCAGATATATTAAAGAGCAAAAGAATAGCAAGGACAAAACCTGACCACTTGAAGATTAGCATGGACATCATCTTGGAGCTGAAAAAGGTTGGAGGAGAACCCAACTGAATATTTTTACATCTGTATTTACTTGAGAGACAGACAGAAGAGAGGCAGTGAGGTCATGGACCCTATATGGGTTATGGAGGAAGAGTTGTTAGCTGCCTTGAGGCAAATCAGGGTGTCTAAGTCCCACAGCCTGACGAGGTGTTCCTTCAGACCTTGTGGGGAGCTAGTGTCGAAATTGCAGGATATTTAAACATCCTTAGCCACAGGAAAGGTGCTGCAGGATTGGAGGATAGCTAATGTTGTTTTGTTGTTTAAGAAAGACTTTAAAAATAAGCCAGTAAATGTGCCTGACGTATGTCATGGGTAAGTTTTTAGAAAGGATTATAAGGGTTAGGATATATAACTATATCCTGTATATCCAACATAAGAAGGCCTTTTTCTCTGCTGTAGGACTCTATAATTTTTCAACATTCTTAAGAGTTATTTCTGCATCCTCTCCAGCTTAATCACATCCATCCAAGAGATGGGAGGAGATTTGGGAGACAAAATTTCAGGCCACTGGACACAGGGGTCTGAAGGAATCTGGAGTATGGTACTGTCTGTGTCATCAGCATGCCATGGTGAGAGGTCACTGTGAATCATGTCAGCAAGTGGTTAGCGCAGGATGGTGTGAGTGTTCAGTGAAGGACAGGGTGGGTGCTCAGTGTAGGATGGTGTGGGTGCTCAGTATAGGACGGGATGAGTATTTGGGACTCATTGAAGTGTGCGATCATTGTGGGATGAATCAGAATGGGGAAGTGTTACGTTCTGCCTCAGTCTATCCTCAGCGTGAGGGGCCGGTGTAAGAGAGGGGAAAGTTGGTCAAACAGAAACCTCTCCCCCTCTCCCCTGCAGGTCAAACTGATATGGCAACAGGCTTACCTGAATTTCAGAAAGAATGAACATTCCAGAAAGTGGATATAAATAACTAAAGTGAACAGTTCCATTAGCTGGTGTGTTCTATAATTATTTCATAACATTAGCTCTTTTGAAATAAGAATTGTGGTGTTGTGAATTGTGAAAAATGGAACCGTCTCCATCTGTGACTGCTGCAATTGAAGAGGACTAACCACCTACCTGCCCAATGAACCCCTCCTACCCATTCATATTCTCAGCCCGAACCCCAACCCCAACCCCCACGGAAATCAGCCCTCAGATTCTAACCCTGCACTGTGCCAACCCAGCCTGACTCCCCCTCCAGCCGAACTTACACAGAGAACATCCACCTGCGGTCCTGATCCTAACACTACACAAACCTTTCCTTATAAATGCACTTAGGGAAGCTGGTAATTTACGTTAGACTGAACACAGAATAGGAACAGCCATTTGGCCCACAGTGTCTGTCCTGAACGTAGTGCTGAATTAAACTGAATCCCTTCTACCTGCACACAATGGGGCTTTAAACTTGGGTTGGTTCAAGAGCTTGGGAAAGTATAGATAAAGTAAAAGAGTAGAGTGCAGGGGAGGTTATGGAAGTCTCCAGAATAAAGGATAAAACAAAAAGCTTAAACAGGAATAAGAGTTTAACTTCAGGTAACATGGAGACAAAATTGAAAAAGGTAATGAATGCAGGACTGAAGGAGATTTGTAGAATACCTATGAGATGGCTTTTTAGAGCAGCACACCCATTAGAGAAAAGGCAAGCAACACACACAAAATGCTGGAGGAACTCAGCAGGCCAGGCAGCATCTATGGAAAAGAGTACAATCAACGTTTCGGGCCGAGAGCCTTCTGCAGTCTGCAGATTTTCTCTTGTTTGTGAGAGAAAAGGCAATTCTAGATTATGTATTGTGTAACTACCCCAGATTTGATTAGGGACCTTAAGGTAAAGGTGCCCTTAAGAGGCAATGATCATAATATGGAATTCACCCTGCATCTTGAGAGTGAGAAGATAAAGTCAGATGTATCAGTATTACAGTGGAGTAAAGAGAATTACAGAGGCATGAGAGAGGAGCTGACCAAAATTGATTGAAAGGGGACACTAACAGGGATGACGACGGCTGGAGTTTCTGGGAGTAATTCAGAAGATACAGGGTAAATACATGGCAATGAAAAAATACTCTAAAGAGAGGATGAGGCAACTGTGGCTGACAAGAGAAATCAAAGATAGCATATAAGCAAAGGAGAAACATAAATATAGCAAAAAAAATGAGTGGGAAGCTAGAGGATTAGGAAGCTTTTAAAAACCCACAGAAGGCAACTAAAAAAGCAAGGGAGAGAAAGGATGAAATATCAAGTTAAGGTAGCTAATAATATAAAAGAGCATACCAAGAGTCTTTTCAGATATCTAAAGAGTAAAAGGGAGATGAGAGCAGATATTGGACTTCTGGAAAATGATGCTGCAAAGAAATATTTTGCGTCAGCATTCACTGTGGAAGATGCTAGCAGTATTCTAGTGATTTCCAGAGTGTCGGGGGCAGAAGTCAGTGTCATTGCTATAACTAAAGAGAAGATGCTTGGGAATCTGAAATATCTGGAGGTAGATAAGTCACCAGACCAGATGGACTAATCGCAGGGTTCTGAATGAGGTAGCTAAAGAGATTGAGTAGGTATTATTAATGATTTTTCAGGAGCCACTAGATTCTGGAATGGTTATGGAGGACACAAAAATTACAAATGTCACTCTGCTTTTTAAGAAGGAAGATAAACAAAAGAAAGGAAATTATAGGCCAGTTAGCCTGACATGAGAGGTTGGGAAGACGTTGGAGTCCATTATTAAGGATGTTTTGGGGTACTTGGAGGCATACAATAAAATAGGCTGAAGTCAGCATGGCATCCTTCTGGGGAAATCTTGCTTGACAAATCTGTTGCAATTTTTTGAGGAAATAACAGGCAGAATGGACAAAGATCAGTCAATGGATGTTGTTTACTTGGATTTTTAGAATGCCTCAGACAAAATGCTGCACATGAAGCTGCTTAACAATATAAAAGCCCAGGTGTGACAGGAAAGATACTAGCATGGACAGAAGATTGGCTGACTTGGGGGGAGGCAAAGAGTGGGAATAAAGGAAGCCTTTTCTGGTTGGCTGCTGGTCACTAGTGGTGTTCCACAAGGATTGGTGTTCAAACCGCTTTTTTCACATTGTATGCCAGTGATCTGGTTGATAGAATTGATAGTTCTTTGGCCAAGTTTGCAGATGATACAAAGGTAATGCTGAGGAATCAGAGAGTCTGCATAAGGTCTTGGACAGATTAGGAGAATGGGCAAAGAAGAGGGAGATAGTATAAAGCATAAGGAATATTATGGTCATGCATCCTACTATTTAGAAGGAATAAAGCCATAGATTATTTTCTAAATGGGGAGAAAATTCAGAAATCGGAGGTACAGAGGGACCTGGGACTCTTTGTGTATAATTCCTTAAAGATTAACTTGCATTTTGAGATGGTGGAAAGGAAGGCAAATGCAATGTTAACATTCATTTCAACCAGAATATAAAAGAGGGGACTAGAATATAACTGCAAGGGATGTAATGCTTAAGTTTTATAAGGGCACTGGTCGGATGGTTCTTGGAGTATTGAACAGTTTTGGGCCCCTCATCTAATGCTGGATCGGAAAGGGTCCAGAGGAGGTTTACAAGAATAACCCTGGGTATGAAAAGTTTAACATATGAGGAAGTGGTAGAGAGACGACCAGAAGAAGGTGGATCATGAGGAAGGAAGGGAAAGAGAGAAAGTGGGAAAAGAGAAAAAAATGAGTGGGTAGGGAGGCGGGACTACGAGTGAGAAAGACACATAGAGGGATACGAGAATCAGAGGGGTAAGGTTGGGGCGAGATGGGAGAGACCTGTCCTTCGCGGACTCCTTTACTCGCTCTTCTACCCGTCCTGTACTGTGGAGAGGGATTCCACCCAGTGAGCCGGACGGTTGGATCGTAGTAGGGCGTGTCTCGCCGCGGTCTCTGTCCATGACCACTGAACCGCTCCAGCTGTCGACAGCTGTATCGGTCAAAGATGCGGCGCTGAAGCAGCACCACCTCTCCAGCTCTCTCAAATCTACTGAGGAATATGACTGGCGGCATCCTGCCTGTGGGATCTTGCTGTGTGTCTTTGTGCAGGACTTGTCCAGCACCCGCTGCGCTGACAGGCGCCAGGGAAATGCAAACCCTCCGCTGGCCCTTTGAGCGCTGATCAGCGGAGGTCTTCGGGGCGCCGGTCGAGCGACGTTGTGCAGGATTTCTGCCGACCCCACCCCGGCCTGTGTGGGGAACCGGTCAACGGGCTAAAGGTTGTGTGTAACAGGCTGGGATTTAATTCAGGAGGTCTGAGGTTTATATATAGAATAACAGATCCCCGAGAGTGAGTTACAGGTTGGGATCCAATCTAGGTTTGTATATAGAATAACAGATTCCCGGGAGTGAGTTACGGGTTGGGATCTAATCCAGGGGTTTGAAGGTTTATACATAGAGTAACAGATTCCCGGGAGTGGGTTACAGGCTAGGATCCAATCCAGGGGATTTAAGATTTATATATATAGAACAACAGATTCCCGGGAGAGATTTGCAGGCTGGGATCTAATCCGGAAGTTTGAGGGTTTATATATAGAATAACAGATTCCTGTGAGTGGGTTACAGGTTGGGATATAATCCAGGGTTTGGAGTGTTTACACAGTAATAGATCCCCAGGAGTGAGTTACAGGTTGAGGTCTCATCCCAGACAACAGAAAATCTGCAGATGCTATAAATCCAACCAACACACGCAAACTGCTGGAGGAACTCAGCAGGCCAGGCAGCATCAATGGAAAAAAGTACAGTCGATGTTTCAGGCCGAGACTCTTTGGCAGGACTGGAGAAAAAAAGCTGAGGAGTAGATTTAAAAAGTAGGGGAAGTGGGGCGAGAAACACGAGGTGATAGGTGAAACCTGGAGGGGGAGGGATGAAGTAAAGAACTGGGAAGTTGATGGTGAAAGAGACAGAAGGCCATGGAAGAAAGAAAAGGGGGAGGAGCACCAGAAAGTTGATGGGTGGGCAAGGAGATAAGGTGAGAGAGAGAAAAGAGATAGGGAAATAGTGAAGGAGATGGGGGAAGTGGGGCATTACCCGAAGTTTGAGAAATCAATGTTCATTCCATCAAGTTGGAGACTACCTAGACATTTTAATTACACTTCCCATTCTGATATGTCCATCCATGGTCTCCTCCACTGTCGTGATGAAGCCACACTCAGGTTGGAGAAACAATGAGGTGAGAGAGAGAAAGGGATATAGGAAATGGTGGGGGGCATTACTGGAAGTTCGAGAAATCGATGTTCATGCCATCAGGTTGGAAGCTACCAAAATGGAATGTAAGGTGTTGTTCCTCCAACCTAAGTGTGGCCTCATCACGACAGTGGAGGAGACCATGGATGGACATATCAGAATGGGAATGGGAAGTGTAATTAAAATGGGTAGCCACTGGGAGATTCTGTTTTTTGTGGCGGGCAGAGCATAGGTGCTTGGCAAAGTGGTCTCCCAAAAACGTCGGCACTCACTGATATGAGTTGAGAGTTAAAGGGCAAAAGTTTGGGGGTAACATGAGGGGGAACTTCTTTACTCAGAGAGTGGTAGCTGTGTGGAACGAGCTTCCAGCAGAAGTGGTTGAGGCAGGTTCGATGTTGTCGTTTAAAGTTAAATTGGACAGCTATATGGACAGGAAAGGAATGGAGGGTTATGGGCTGAGTGCAGGTCGGTGGGACTAGGTGAGAGTAAGCGTTCGGCATGGATGGTCTGTTCCTGTGCTGTAATTGTTATATGGTTATATACAGGAGGCCACACTGGGAGCACCAAACACAGTACATGACCCCAGCAGACTCACAGTTGAAGTGTCACCTCACCTGGAAGGTCCGTTTGGGGCCCTGAATGGTAATGAAGGCCCACACCTTCATTAACCTGGTCCAACACTTGCCTTTAGTAGTAGTAGTCGTAGTAGTAGTCATACTTTATTGATCCCGGGGGAAATTGGTTTTCGTTACAGTTGCACCATAAATAATAAATAGTAATAAAACCATAAATAGTTAAATAGTAATATGTAAGTTATTTATGCAGGAAATAAGTCCAGGACCAGCCTATTGGCTCAGGGTGTCTGACCCTCCAAGGGAGGAGTTGTAAAGTTTGATGGCCACAGGCAGGAATGACCTCCTATGACGCTCTGTGTTGCATCTCGGTGGAATGAGTCTCTGGCTGAATGTACTCCAGTACATTATATAATGGATGGGAGACATTATTCAAGATGGCATGCAACTTGGACAGCATCCTCTTTTCAGACACCACCGTCAGAGAGTCCAGTTCCATCCCCACAACATCACTGGCCTTTATTGGATCTTCCTCCTCCTTGCACAAGTCAGTGGGTTTGCGGGGGTGTAGCCAGGTTTAGTTGAGATGTGTTTAGGGTTAATTGGGGTGTGCAAGCCCTTGGATGTTAGGATAGGGTTTGGGGTTGTATATGTGGGGCTGGGAGAGATAAGTTTGTGGAGTTTAGTGTGGTGAGTTATGTTGGTATAGGGTAGTAGAGCCACTTTAATCTGGCCCATGCCTTTCACTAACCTGGTCCAACACCACTTGGCTTAATTAATTGGATGTGCACTGGGACACATCATCAGTAATGCAATCCGGAGTCTTCAGGTGTTTCTGGTCTTTAATCACTAGACATCCTCAACCAGCCAACCCAGCCAGGGTTGATCTGGCCTGGCTTGTGTTTATCCCATGGACCACAATAATGGGAGGCATGTAATTTTGAGGGTTTTAGTATTTTAGACCTCATTACCTGGCTTATTTTGACCATTTGGGGAGTAGAGTGTTCTGAGGCTTAATCTCAAAGTAAGATTCAACTGCCCTATTTTAAATTTACACTGGTCTTTCTTTTGCATCTATTTGCCTGGGATTGCATGGGTTAAATTAACAGGGCTTACTGGAGATTCAGTGTCCCTCCACCCTGTCACTGAGCTTAGTGGTGACTTGTTTTCTGTGGTCCCAGCTTGGTTTAACTTACTGGTTTCCTCTCGCAACTTTGGTATCTCGGCTTTTTTACTGGCATTTCGTGGACCGTGGAGATGAAGGACACCTCCCTCCTCTTTCTTGATCTTCAAAGTTACCTGGTCCATTGCCGACACCTCCCTCCCCTTTCTCAATCTCACTGTCTCTATCTGCGGAGACAACTTATCCACTGATGTCTATTATAAACTCATGGACTCTCACAGCTACCTGACTATACTTCTTCCAATACCGTTACCTGTAAAAAAAAGCTATCCTCTTCTATCAATTCCTCCATCTCCGCCGCATCTGTTCTCAGGATGAGGCTTTTCATTCTAGAACGAAGGAGATAGCTTCCTTTTTCAAAGAAAGGGTCTTCCCTTCCTCCACCATCAACGCTGCCCTCATCTGCATCTCTTACATTTCACACACGTCTGCTCTAACTCCATCCTCCCACCATCCTCACCTATCACTCCACCAGCCTCCGCGACCAGCACGTAATCCTCCAAAACGTCCGTCATCGCTAACGGAATCCCACCACCAAGCACATCTTTCTTTCCCAATCCCCTGCCCATTTTCTGCTTTCTCCCTATGTGACTCCTTTGTACATATGTCCCTCCCGACTGATCTCCCTCCTGGCACTTACCCTTGCAAGTGGAACAAGTGCTACCCCTGCCCTGACACCTCCTCCTTCACTACCATTCAGGACCCCAAACAGTCCTTCCAAGCGAGATACCTGTGAGTCTGTTGGAGTCATATTCTGTGTCCGGTGCTCCTAGATTGGCCTCCTGTATGTCGGTGAGACCCGATGTAGGTGGGGAGACCACTTGGCTGAGCACCCACGCTCTGCCTGCCACAAAAAGTAGGATCTCCCAGTGGCCACCCATTTTAGTTCCACTTCCCATTCCCATTCCAATACCTCTATCCAAGGCCTCCTCCACTGTTGTGATGAGGCCACACTTTGGTTGGAGGAACAACACCTTACATTCCATTTTGGTAGCTTCCAACCTGGTGGCATGAACATCGATTTCTCGAACTTCCAATAATGCCCCCCACCATTTCCTATATCCCTTTCTCTCTCTCACCTCATCTCCTTGCCCACTCATTGCCTCCCTCAGGTGCTCCTCCCCCCCCCCTTCCCATCTTCTTTCATCCATGGCCTTCTGTTACTTACACCAATTACTTCCCAGCTCTTTGCTTTATCCTCTCTCCCCTTTCAGGCTTCACCGATCACCTTGTGTTTCTCTCCCCCTCCCCCACCTTCTAAATCAGCTCCTCAGCTTTTTTCCCTCCAGTCCTGCCGAATGGTTTCGGCCTGAAACATCGACTGTACTCTTTACTATAGATGCTATCTGGCCTGCTGAGATCCTCCAGCATTTTGTGAGGTCTCATCCGGAGCTTTTGGTGGGGCCGTTCTATGTAGAATAACAGATATTTTGGAGTACTTTATGGTGGGAGGGTGGCAGGGCTGTGTGGCGAGGGGATCCGAAGGAGGTGGTGTACACTGTCCTTGTTGCCAGGAACGTCAATGAATCGAGGACTGTAGCGACGACAGGTACCAACCAGGAGTGCTGGGTAGGCTCACACCTCTGAGATGTGGGAGGGTTATCACCTCAGGAAGACAAACCGGGGCAGGACTTTCACAGTGAATGCTAGTGTGGTGGAGAACAAAGAAAGCGGCGACAATCGTGGCCTCTCTCTCGGTCACCCACCACTGCCGGCTGGTTCCTGAACCCCCTGATTCCTCTCCGCCTCGCCCTCTGTCCGTTCAGCCGCTGCGCCGGGTCTAAGTTAATCGGCCTCTCTAGCCGCCACACCAGACCAATCCTCTGATTTAATCCTAGCCTAATCACGGGACAACTTACAATGACCAATTCACCTACTAACCGGTCGGTCTGTGGGAGAGCGCGTATAGGCAGCGGCGGGATTTGAACTCGGGCCGCCTGTACTGGGAAGCGTTGTGCTAATCACTTCGCTACCATACAGCCACCCTACCGTTCTGGTTCTTTTCCCTCGACACCCTCGGGGTTGTCAGGACTTTAGTCCCTCGTTACTGAGACTGGGAGGACTCCGCATCCCACTCTAAAACCCGCCCCCGCCTCCCCTCCCCAACCGCGTGTGACTGAAGCTCTTCCCCTCCCGGAATCTGACCCTTCCCTCCCCTTCCAGACTCACGGTGAAAATTAAAAATAATTCTGACAAGTCTGTCAGGGTTAAATTTAGTTTATAATTGCAGTGTTTTGTAGTGTTGTCAGAGAGAGTCTGGCTGTGTTCCCACAGCTCGAGGGAGCTCGGATCGGGGCCAGCTTAGTGTCCAGGGTGAGCAATGAGAGACGTGAAGGGAGAGGCGAGGGCGTGGGGACGGGGGGGCAGGCGAAGGAGGGGGGAGTTGGGGAGGGAGGGAATGGGTGGGGGACATGGAACGCTGGGGAGAAAGGGATGAGGGAAAGGAGGTTTAACAGGAGGGTAAAGGAATGTGAGAGGGCGGAGTGGAGAGCGGGAGGGGAAAAGGAGAGCCAGGCGGAGAGGGAAGTGGGGCAAAATACTGTACGTGTGAGGGGGCCAAAAGAGAAGAAGGTTGGAGTCAGGGAGAGGAGTGAGTGAGAACTCTTGTGATCTGTGAAACAGTTCAAAGTACCATACTACCCCGAGATTTATTTCCTTGCAGGCATTCATAGTAGAACAAAGAAATACAATGGAATCGATGAAAAACTACACACCTACAAATACTGACAAGCAACAAGTGTGAAAGAGAAGACAAACCGTGCCAATACAAAAAAAAAGGAGAGAAATAAATAAATAATACTGAGAACATGAGTTGTAGTGGAACATGTAGGGGAACTGACATTGGTAAAGGGAAGACGGTAAGACACAGGAGCAGAAATAGACCACTGGGCCCAGAGAACCTGCACACTATTCCATCGTGGCTAACTTGCTCTTCTGCCTTCTCCCTGTAACCTTAAACACCCTTACTAACCGAGAACCTATTCACCTCCATTTTAAGAATACCCAGTGACATGGCCTCCACAACTGTCTGTGGTGATGAATTGCACAGATTCACCACCCTCTGGCTTAAGAAATTCCTCCTCATCTCTGTTCTAAAAGATGTCACTATACTGTATCTAAGGCTCTGCCCTCTGGTCCTAGACTTTCCCTTTACATCCTCCCCATGTCCAGTCTGTCTAGGCCTCTCAGTATTCGATAGGTTTCAATGAGATCCAACCTCATTCTTCTGAACACCAGTGAGTACAGGCCCAGAGATTCAAATGGCTCTTTCATTCCCGGGATAGTTCTAGTAAGCCTTCTCTGGACTGTCTCCAAAGCCAGCAGATCCTTTCTCAGATGTGGGGCCCCAAACTGCTCACAATAGTGCAAGTGCAATCTGACCAAAGCCTTATAAAGACTCAGAAGTGGGTATCCCACACTGAGGTTTCTCAACTATGGGACGAAGTTAGTGTGGAAATTGAAAGCTTGTGGTTTCATGGCTACGAGGGGATATAAACAGGCCCTTCCCTGGCTAACTAGGAGTGCTGGGACACTGGGGCTTTCTGTAACTGGTGGTCCAGTGCCTGGTATGTAGATGCCACACAGAGCGGTAAGAAGCTGTCCTGGGAAGGTGACGTGACATGAGGGATGTGGGTAGGTTTAGTAAAGGGGCAAGGTATAATATTGGAGAATGCACACAAAATGCTGGAAGAAGATCAAAGATTTAAAGATGAGTTTATTTGTCACATTACAGTGAAATGCGTCGTTTGTGTCAAAACAGATCAGTGAGGATGGTGCTGGGCATCCTGCAAGTGTCACCATGCTTCCAGTGCTAACATAACATGCACACAATTTACTCACACTAATCCCTACATCTTAGGAAGGAAACTAGACCATCTGGCATTTATTGCAGTAAGTACACACAGGTGTAATGAAAATCTAGTTTGCAACAGTCCATCATGGGAAAACCACTGAAATGTTGTCATAGGAAAGCAGCATCCATCATCAGAGATCCCCACCACCCAGGCCAGGCTCTCTCCTCACTGCTGCCATCAGGAAGGAGGTACAGGAGCCTCAGGACCCACAGCATCAGGTTCAGGAACAGTTATTACTCCCCAACCATCAGGCTCTTGAACAAAAAGGGAAAACTACACTCAACTTCACTTCCTGCATCGTTGAGATGTTCCCACAACCGATGATCTCACTTTGATGGACTCTTCATTTCACATTCTTGTTATTTATCGCTGTTTATCTATATTTGCCTTTGCACAGTTTGTTGTCTTCTGCACTCTGGTTGATCTTTCATTGATTCTGTCACAGCTACTATATCGACTAAAATAACCTAGAATCTCAGAGTTGTATATGGTGACATATATGTACTTTGATAATAAATTTACTTTGAATTTTCAACAGCATCATGGGCACTCAGCATTTTGTGTGTGTGTGTGTGTGTGTGTGTGTACGCATGTTCTCTGTGCTCTGTGTGTGTGTACGTGTGTGTGTGCACGTGCATGTGCTGTGTGTGTGTGTGTGTGTGTGTGTGTGTGTGTACGCATGTTCTCTGTGCTCTGTGTGTGTGTGTCTGTGTGTGCGTACGTGTGTGTGTGCACGTGCATGTGCTGTGTGTGTGTGTGTGTACGCATGTTCCCTGTGCTCTGTGTGTGTGTGTCTGTGTGTGCGTACGTGTGTGTGTGCACGTGCATGTGCTGTGTGTGTGTGTGTGTCTCTGTGTGTGCGTACGTGTGTGTGTGCGCGTGCATGTGCTGTGTGTGTGTGTGTGTGTGTCTGTGTGTGCGTACGTGTGTGTGTGCGCGTGCATGTGCTGTGTGTGTGTGTGTGTGTGTGTGTGCGCATGTTCTCTGTGCTCTGTGTGTGCGTACGTGTGTGTGTGCACGTGCATGTGCTGTGTGTGTGTGTGTGTGTGTGTGTGTGTGTGTGTGCCTGAGTCCTGAAGGGTCCTGGCCCGAGGGGGTGGGGGGAACTGGGAGACAACAGCTGCAGACGGTGACAAGCCCAGCAGATACTGGAACTGGATTTGGTTTCAGGTTGGAGGTTCACGTGGGAGCTACTCATGGTTGGACAACTCAGTGTTACTATCTGTGCTATGTGCTAGTGAGGCCAGAAATAGGAAGATCATACAGTTAAACACATGGCTAAGGAGATGGTGCAGGAGGAAGGTTTTCAGATTTTTGGATCATTGGGCTCTCTTCCAGGGAAAGTGGGACATGTACAGGCAGGACGGATTGTACCTAAGCTGGAAGGTCTAATATCCAGCTGCCAATGGATGCAGTTCATAGAAAACATAGAAAACCTACAGCACAATACAGGCCCTTCGGCCCACAAAGTTGTGTCAAACATGTCCCTACCTTAGAAATTACTAGGCTTACCCATATCCCTCTATTTTACTAAGCTCCATGTACCTATCTAAAAGTCTCTTAAAAGACCCTATCATATCCACCTCCACCACCGTTACCGGCAGCCCATTCCACACACTCACCACTCTCTGATTAAAAAGACTTACCCCTGACATCTCCTCTGTACCTACTCCCCAGCACCTTAAACCTGTGCCCTCTTGTGGCAACCATTTCAGCCCTGGGAAAAAGCCTCTGGCTATCCACACGATCAATGCCTCTCATCATCTTATACACCTCTATCAGGTCACCTCTCATCCTCCGTCGCTCCAAGGAGAAAAGGCCGAGTTCACTCAACCTGTTTTCATAACCAGGCAACATCCCTGCATCCTTTCTATGGTTTCCACATCCTTCCTGTAGTGAGGCGACCAGAACTGAGCACAGTACTCCAAGTGGGGTCTGACCAGGGTCCTATATAGCTGCAACATTACCTCTCGATTCAAATCCACGATTGATGAAAGTCAATACACCGTATGCCTTCCTAACTACCTGTGCAGCTGCTTTGAATGTCCTATGGACTCAGACCCCAAGATCCCTCTGATCCTTCACACTGCCAAGAGTCTTACCATTAATACTATATTCTGCCATCATATTTGACCTACCAAAATGAACCACTTCACACTTATCTGGGTTGAACTCCATCTGCCACTTCTCAGCCCAGTTTTGCATCCTATCAATGTCCCGCTGTAACCCCTGACAGCCCTCCACACTATCCACAACACCCCCAACCTTTGCGTCATCAGCAAGCTTACCCATTCCTCCCCTTCCTCATCCAGATCATTTATAAAAATCACGAAGAGTACGGGTCCCAGAACAGATCCATGAGGCACTCCACTGGTCACCGACCTCCATTCAGAATATGACCCGTCTACAATCACTTTTTGCCTTCTGTGGGCAAGCCAGTTCCGGATCCACAAAGCAATGTCCCCTTGGATCCCATGCCTCCTTACTTTCTCAATAAGCCTTGCATGGGGTACCTTATCAAATGCCTTGCTGAAATCCATATTCACTATATCTACTGCTCTTCCTTCATCAATGTGTTGAGTTCGTTTGCGACACTTGAAGAGAAGTTTGGATAAGTACGTGAATGGGAGGGGTGAGGAGGGCTATGGTCCTGATGGGACTAGGCTGAATAACAGTTCTCTGACTAGATGGGCTGAAGAGTCTGTTTCCGTACTTTAGCATTCTATGACTCTGTGACAGAGGACTGGAAAGTAACAAGAGTTACAAGTAACTGCTGATGCTGGAATCTGGAGCAATAAACAAGTGATGGGCCAGTCAACATTGGGAGGGCAGGGAGGGGGTCGATGGTAGAACTGACAATGTTTCAGATCAAAACTCTGCACCAGGGGTCCTGGTATCAGTGACAGCAGGAATGCCCTGCTAGTGTAGAGTGCACACACATAACACATGTGTATACCCACACTTGCACACAAATGCATATATGCACACATGAATATCATATACATATGAACATACATGTGTACACACAAATACATACACATACACCCTTGAGCATACACATATATGTACACAAATACACACATGCACATTTATGTATACACAAACAAGATACACTTACATACATACACATTTACACACACCTTTAAACAAACATGTAAACACACACTTACACACAACACACAACACCCACACACTCACTCAGACAGGCACCCCACAGACACACAGACGCACCACAGGCACACAAACGCACACACTCGCGCCCCCCCCACACACACACATGCACACACATTCACCCAACCACACACACACAAACACCCAGACTCACACATACACACACACACACACACACAGAGACTCGCTCAACCAAACACAGTTCTCTGTACAGGATGAAGTTCCTGCCGACGTGAATCTTCCAGTTGTGTAGGTGAGGAAGTGGAACCTCTCTCTGACTCTGTTCCACTGTACAAGCAGACAGACCTGTGCATTTGTGGCTGTCACCTTACAGGCGGAGTGAGACAGTGAGGGTGAGTCAGACCCTCGGGTGAGGGTGGATCTTATTTGCTCTGTGAAGTTCCCTTCTTCTTTTGCAAACAAACTTGCTGAACTACAACAATGTCAGAGAGTTGGAAGATGAGAGGGTTCCGATCGCAGCTTTCCTGCCCGTTTGAAGACCTGGCCCAACTTGCCGATCCCCAAGGAACATTTATTGTCTCTGTTCCAGCAGCTCTTTCCATCTCCCACCACTCCGCTATGCCCTCAGTCCATCCCCATCTCTGAAGTTTAGCCCTGTTGGAGCAAGTTTCAAACTCTCATAGCCCCTGGGGAAGATTGGCTCCTGATTGCCAGATCGGATTTGACAGGCCACAAACACAAGAGATTCTGCAGGTGCGAGAAATCCAGAGCAACACACATACAATGCTGGAGGAACTCAGTAGGTCAGGCAGCACCTTTGGAGGGGAATAAGCAGATGATGAATAGTTTTGCACCAAGACCCTTCCCATGGGACAGGAAAGGAAGGGAAGGGGACAGGACCCAGAGTAAGAAGGGTGGGTGTGGGGGGTGGGGGGTGGGTAGAGAAAGGAGTACAAGCTGTCAGGTGATAGGTGAGACCAGCCGGGGGGAAAGTGAGTGGGTGGGGGGGGGGTAATGAAGCCAGAAGCTGGGAGGTGATAGGTGAGACCAGCCGGGGGGAAAGTGAGTGGGTGGGGGGGTGTAATGAAGCCAGAAGCTGGGAGGTGATAGGTGAGACAAGCTGGGGGGAAAGTGAGTGGGTGGGGGGGGGTAATGAAGCCAGAAGCTGGCAGGTGATAGATGAGACCAGCCAGGGGGAAAGTGAGTGGGTGGGGGGTTTAATGAAGCCAGAAGCTGGGAGGTGATAGGTGAGACCAGCCGGGGGGAAAGTGAGTGGGTGGGGGGGGTAATGAAGCCAGAAGCTGGGAGGTGATAGGTGAGACCAGCCGGGGGGAAAGTGAGTGGGTGGGGGGGGGGGTAATGAAGCCAGAAGCTGGGAGGTGATAGGTGAGACCAGCCGGGGGGAAAGTGAGTGGGTGGGGGGGGTAATGAAGCCAGAAGCTGGGAGGTGATAGGTGAGACCAGCCGGGGGGAAAGTGAGTGGGTGGGTGGGGTAATGAAGCCAGAAGCTGGGAGGTGATAGGTGAGACCAGCCGGGGGGAAAGTGAGTGGGTGGGGGGGGGTAATGAAGCCAGGAGCTGGCAGGTGATAGGTGAGACCAGCCGGGGGGAAAGTGAGTGGGTGGGGGGGTAATGAAGCCAGAAGCTGGGAGGTGATAGGTGAGACCAGCCGGGGGGAAAGTGAGTGGGTGGGGGGTGTAATGAAGCCAGGAGCTGGCAGGTGATAGGTGAGACCAGCCGGGGGGAAAGTGAGTGGGTGGGGGGTGTAATGAAGCCAGAAGCTGGGAGGTGATAGGTGAGACCAGCTGGGGGGAAAGTGAGTGGGTGGGTGGGGTAATGAAGCCAGAAGCTGGGAGGTGATAGGTGAGACCAGCTGGGGGGAAAGTGAGTGGGTGGGGGGGGGTAATGAAGCCAGAAGCTGTCAGGTGATAGGTGAGACCAGCCGGGGGGAAAGTGAGTGGGTGGGGGGGGTAATGAAGCCAGAAGCTGGGAGGTGATAGGTGAGACCAGCCGGGGGGAAAGTGAGTGGGTGGGGGGGGGGTAATGAAGCCAGAAGCTGGGAGGTGATAGGTGAGACCAGCCGGGGGGAAAGTGAGTGGGTGGGGGGGGTAATGAAGCCAGAAGCTGGGAGGTGATAGGTGAGACCAGCCGGGGGGAAAGTGAGTGGGTGGGGGGGGTAATGAAGCCAGAAGCTGGGAGGTGATAGGTGAGACCAGCCGGGGGGAAAGTGAGTGGGTGGGGGGGGGTAATGAAGCCAGAAGCTGGGAGGTGATAGGTGAGACCAGCCGGGGGGAAAGTGAGTGGGTGGGGGGTGTAATGAAGCCAGAAGCTGGGAGGTGATAGGTGAGACCAGCTGGGGGGAAAGTGAGTGGGTGGGGGGGGGATAATGAAGCCAGAAGCTGGGAGGTGATAGGTGAGACCAGCCGGGGGGAAAGTGAGTGGGTGGGGGGGGGGTGTAATGAAGCCAGAAGCTGGGAGGTGATAGGTGAGACCAGCCGGGGGGAAAGTGAGTGGGTGGGGGGGGTAATGAAGCCAGAAGCTGGGTGGTGATAGGTGAGACCAGCCGGGGGGAAAGTGAGTGGGTGGGGGGGGTAATGAAGCCAGAAGCTGGGAGGTGATAGGTGAGACCAGCCGGGGGGAAAGTGAGTGGGTGGGGGGGGGGTAATGAAGCCAGAAGCTGGGAGGTGATAGGTGAGACCAGCCGGGGGGAAAGTGAGTGGGTGGGGGGGGGGTAATGAAGCCAGAAGCTGGGAGGTGATAGGTGAGACCAGCCGGGGGGAAAGTGAGTGGGTGGGGGGGGGTAATGAAGCCAGAAGCTGGCAGGTGATAGGTGAGACCAGCCGGGGGGAAAGTGAGTGGGTGGGGGGGGGGTAATGAAGCCAGAAGCTGGGAGGCGATAGGTGAGACCAGCCGGGGGGAAAGTGAGTGGGTGGGGGGTGTAATGAAGCCAGAAGCTGGGAGGTGATAGGTGAGACCAGCCGGGGGGAAAGTGAGTGGGTGGGTGGGGTAATGAAGCCAGAAGCTGGGAGGTGATAGGTGAGACCAGCTGGGGGGAAAGTGAGTGGGTGTGGGGGGGGGTAATGAAGCCAGAAGCTGGGAGGTGATAGGTGAGACCAGCCGGGGGGAAAGTGAGTGGGTGGGGGGGGGGTAATGAAGCCAGAAGCTGGGAGGTGATAGGTGAGACCAACCGGGGGGAAAGTGAGTGGGTGGGGGGTGTAATGAAGCCAGAAGCTGGCAGGTGATAGGTGAGACCAGCCGGGGGGAAAGTGAGTGGGTGGGGGGGGGGTGTAATGAAGCCAGAAGCTGGGAGGTGATAGGTGAGACCAGCCGGGGGGAAAGTGAGTGGGTGGGGGGGGGGTAATGAAGCCAGAAGCTGGGTGGTGATAGGTGAGACCAGCCGGGGGGAAAGTGAGTGGGTGGCGGGGGTAATGAAGCCAGAAGCTGGGAGGTGATAGGTGAGACCAGCCGGGGGGAAGGTGAGTGGGTGGGGGGGGAGTAATGAAGCCAGAAGCTGGGAGGTGATAGGTGAGACCAGCCGGGGGGAAAGTGAGTGGGTGGGGGGGGGCGTAATGAAGCCAGAAGCTGGGAGGTGATAGGTGAGACCAGCCGGGGGGAAAGTGAGTGGGTGGGGGGTGTAATGAAGCCAGAAGCTGGGAGGTGATAGGTGAGACCAGCCGGGGGGAAAGTGAGTGGGTGGGGGGGGGGGTAATGAAGCCAGAAGCTGGCAGGTGATAGGTGAGACCAGCCGGGGGGAAAGTGAGTGGGTGTGGGGGGGGTAATGAAGCCAGAAGCTGGGAGGTGATAGGTGAGACCAGCCGGGGGGAAAGTGAGTGGGTGGGGGGGGTGTAATGAAGCCAGAAGCTGGGAGGTGATAGGTGAGACCAGCCGGGGGGAAAGTGAGTGGGTGGGGGGGGGGTAATGAAGCCAGAAGCTGGGAGGTGATAGGTGAGACCAACCGGGGGGAAAGTGAGTGGGTGGGGGGTGTAATGAAGCCAGAAGCTGGCAGGTGATAGGTGAGACCAGCCGGGGGGAAAGTGAGTGGTTGGGGGGGGGGTAATGAAGCCAGAAGCTGGCAGGTGATAGGTGTGACCAGCCGGGGGGAAGGTGAGTGGGTGGGGGGGGGTAATGAAGCCAGAAGCTGGGAGGTGATAGGTGAGACCAGCCGGGGGGAAAGTGAGTGGGTGGGGGGGGGGGTAATGAAGCCAGAAGCTGGGAGGTGATAGGTGAGACCAGCCGGGGGGAAAGTGAGTGGGTGGGGGGGGGGTAATGAAGCCAGAAGCTGGCAGGTGGTAGGTGAGACCAGCTGGGGGGAAAGTGAGTGGGTGGGGGGTGTAATGAAGCCAGAAGCTGGCAGGTGATAGGTGAGACCAGCCGGGGGGAAAGTGAGTGGTTGGGGGGGGTAATGAAGCCAGAAGCTGGGAGGTGATAGGTGAGACCAACCGGGGGGAAAGTGAGTGGGTGGGGGGTGTAATGAAGCCAGAAGCTGGGAGGTGATAGGTGAGACCAGCTGGGGGGAAAGTGAGTGGGTGGGGGGGGGGTAATGAAGCCAGAAGCTGGGTGGTGATAGGTGAGACCAGCCGGGGGGAAAGTGAGTGGGTGGGGGTGTAATGAAGCCAGAAGCTGGGAGGTGATAGGTGAGACCAGCCGGGGGGAAAGTGAGTGGGTGGGGGGGGGGTAATGAAGCCAGAAGCTGGCAGGTGATAGGTGAGACCAGCTGGGGGGAAAGTGAGTGGGTGGGGGGGGGGGTAATGAAGCCAGAAGCTGGCAGGTGATAGGTGAGACCAGCCGGGGGGAAAGTGAGTGGGTGGGGGGGTGGTAATGAAGCCAGAAGCTGGGAGGTGATAGGTGAGACCAGCCAGGGGGAAAGTGAGTGGGTGGGGGGGGGGTAATGAAGCCAGAAGCTGTCAGGTGATAGGTGAGACCAGCCGGGGGGAAAGTGAGTGGGTGGGGGGTGTAATGAAGCCAGAAGCTGGGAGGTGATAGGTGAGACCAACCGGGGGGAAAGTGAGTGGGTGGGGGGGGGTAATGAAGCCAGAAGCTGGCAGGTGATAGGTGAGACCAGCCAGGGGGAAAGTGAGTGGGTGGGGGGGGGGGTGTAATGAAGCCAGAAGCTGGGAGGTGATAGGTGAGACCAGCCGGGGGGAAAGTGAGTGGGTGAGGGGGGGGTAATGAAGCCAGAAGCTGGCAGGTGATAGGTGAGACCAGCCGGGGGGAAAGTGAGTGGGTGGGGGGGGGGTAATGAAGCCAGAAGCTGGCAGGTGATAGGTGAGACCAGCCGGGGGGAAAGTGAGTGGGTGGGGGGGGGGTAATGAAGCCAGAAGCTGGGAGGTGATAGGTGAGACCAACCGGGGGGTTAAGTGAGTGGGTGGGGGGGGGGGTAATGAAGCCAGAAGCTGGGAGGTGATAGGTGAGACCAGCCGGGGGGTTAAGTGAGTGGGTGGGGGGGGGGTAATGAAGCCAGAAGCTGGGAGGTGATAGGTGAGACCAGCCGGGGGGAAAGTGAGTGGGTGGGGGGGTGTAATGAAGCCAGAAGCTGGCAGGTGATAGATGAGACCAGCCGGGGGGAAAGTGAGTGGGTGGGGGGGGGTAATGAAGCCAGAAGCTGGCAGGTGATAGGTGAGACCAGCCGGGGGGAAAGTGAGTGGGTGGGGGGGGGGGTAATGAAGCCAGAAGCTGGCAGGTGATAGGTGAGACCAACCGGGGGGAAAGTGAGTGGGTGGGGTGGTAATGAAGCCAGAAGCTGGGAGGTGATAGGTGAGACCAGCCGGGGGGAAAGTGAGTGGGTGGGGGGGGGTAATGAAGCCAGAAGCTGGGAGGTGATAGGTGAGACCAGCCGGGGGGAAAGTGAGTGGGTGGGGGGTGTAATGAAGCCAGAAGCTGGCAGGTGATAGATGAGACCAGCCGGGGGGAAAGTGAGTGGGTGGGGGGGGGTAATGAAGCCAGAAGCTGGCAGGTGATAGGTGAGACCAGCCGGGGGGAAAGTGAGTGGGTGGGGGGGGGGTAATGAAGCCAGAAGCTGGCAGGTGATAGGTGAGACCAACCGGGGGGAAAGTGAGTGGGTGGGGTGGTAATGAAGCCAGAAGCTGGGAGGTGATAGGTGAGACCAGCCGGGGGGAAAGTGAGTGGGTGGGGGGGGGTAATGAAGCCAGAAGCTGGGAGGTGATAGGTGAGACCAGCCGGGGGGAAAGTGAGTGGGTGGGGGGTGTAATGAAGCCAGAAGCTGGCAGGTGATAGATGAGACCAGCCGGGGGGAAAGTGAGTGGGTGGGGGGGGGGTAATGAAGCCAGAAGCTGGCAGGTGATAGGTGAGACCAGCCGGGGGGAAAGTGAGTGGGTGGGGGGGGGTAATGAAGCCAGAAGCTGGCAGGTGATAGGTGAGACCAACCGGGGGGAAAGTGAGTGGGTGGGGTGGTAATGAAGCCAGAAGCTGGGAGGTGATAGGTGAGACCGTTCCACCTTCTTCAGCACTGTACCTCTTCCAGTGTCCGAACTGTTCATTTCAGTCCCCCTCTCCTAAAGATCAGGAGGAGGGACAGTGCAGAGGGAGTATGGGATTGTGCAAACAGAAGTTGAGGTAAAGTCATAAAAATTAGTATATTACAGCACAGTAAGGCCCTTCAGCCCACCATGTTGTGCTGACCTTTTAACCGATGCTAAGATCAATCTAACTCTTCCCTCCCAAATACTCCACCATTTTTCTATCATCCATGTGCCTATCTAAGAGTCTGTCAAATGCCGCTAACGTATCTGCCTCTAACAACCCCCTCAAATTCCACTCCGGGCGGCTTGGTTAGTGTAACACTTACAACACCTGCATACAGGGTCTCTCCGTGACCATGAGGGGTTCCTCTGGGTGCTCCAGTTTCCTCCCACATTCCAGAGACAGGTGGGTTAGAGTAAGTGAGTTGTGGGCATGCTATGTTGGCACCGGAAGCCTGGTGGCACTTGTGGGCTGCCCCCAGCACATCCCCAGATTGTGTTGGTTTGTTGACACAGACAGCCTCTTTCACTGTAGTTTTCAATGTAGACGTGGCAAATAAAGCTCACGTTTATATGGAATCCTGCACCCCTCTGTGGTTCATCCCCTGATTGTGGTGGTGGTGGGGGGGTCACACAATCTGAACTTTTACCTGGACCTCAAGGACCTCTGTCCTCTGTATCCCAACTCCAGAGAGGTTCTTCCCAATCAGCCCCTCCGCTGCCTCAGCCTACTGCTCTGATTTGGTGACTTGTTGACCAGAGGCAGAAAGTGTGGGAAACCAACTCTTCACAGATGCATCTTTGCTGGAGGTACAAGTGGAGGGGGAAACCAGCCAAAGAGCTGCCCCCACCTTGTCAGAGTCTCCAGGAGTGATAGATTTGCCTCCCACAGCATTGTCTGCCTCCCTCCCTCTCCGTCTCTGGTCGGAGCCAGTGACTGTAACGAAATGTGTCGGCTCTATGAGTGCACACGGCAGGATCTGGAGATCGAATGCTTTCTAGTTGCAAGAGAGAGTTTACTCACTGACAGGGCAATGAATCTCCCAAATTACTACCCAGCTCCTGGGAGACAGTGCACACTTAACCTGGTGACTCAGGACCATTCTGCCAATGTCCAATATTGAGCAAGCAATGGGGAGGCTTGTCCAGAATGGCATACAGTGTGGGAGGACAGGCCTGCACTGTTTGTACGGATGAGGTTATACACATTTATAACAGCGGTCCCTGTGGGAGACCTGTTTCACACCAGTCAATTCATTTTTATGTCCATCTTTACAGAAAGGTCTTCATCTTCTCACAGACCTAAGCCTAGCAGGGGTTATATTACAACATTTTTTATGCCCTTTCTCCCAGAGACAGTACGAGGTGTCAATATTTAACTTCCATTCTCTTTAAGACTGAAAATGAATGTTTTTTTCAGGCGATGGATTTACATCCAATTCTGATCTCAGCTGGACAGTGGGGGAGGCAGGGGCTGTAGCACTAATTGGGGGTGAGAGATGGAGGGGAGGTTCTGCGAGGGTCGTTATGGTTACCCAGCTGACTTTAACGCTGTCCCCGCCCGGTCTTTACAAAACCTCGGAGCAGGAATCATTCCTTGAGTTGCGGAGATTATTGAGAACGGATACTGGGCAATGGGAAAGTGTGGGAGTGGGATCATGTTGGAGACCACTGCCTTGGGGCCTACAGAGGTCAAACCAGAGCATTTCCCAGGCCTGGTCCTCCCAGTCCTTCCAGGCTCAGTCCTCCCATACGCAGTCCTCCAAGACCCTGGCCCAGTCCTCCCAGGCCTAAGGCCTGTAGTGTATTTAATATTTCAGTAATATTTGAGTAATATTTTAAATACATTGTTTAATTAAGTATTCTTTGTTTGTTTACATTATGGGTTACATGTATGAAGTGTGTAAATGGTATACGTCATTACGCCACAACATTATGTATGAGCGCCTCACTAAAGAAAAACTAAGTAGATACGACATCCTGGCTCCTGTGTTTTTCTTTTAATTAGTTTCTGGAGTTACAGCACGCAACAGTGGTGATGAGGAAGTTTTAAAACAAACCTGAGATGACTACCTAGCTGTTGAGAGCAGCATGTTTTTTTTTTCGGAAGGGGAGGGAGATGTTCAAGATAAGAAAAAGGCAGAAAATGGACAAAAAAATTAAACAATCAAACTGACAAACAAACAAACAAATAAATAAATAAATAAGCAGGAGTGGCTGGCTGTATCAGAAAGATAAACGGATTTGATTGCACAACAGATAACTGGATAATGTATACTGTATGAATTGAGCAGTATTTTGAAGCAAATGAAATAGCCAATAAAAAGCAATGCCAATGTTGTTGAGTGCATTCAGTGGAAAAGCATCCAGTTTAGTTGGAAGTTTATCTACTCTAATAAAACCTGCTGAAATGGGCTCAGATGATATCATGAACATATTGCATGAACATTTAGAACCAATGCCATTATTGATTACAAAACACCTTAAGCTTCATTATCAGAATCAAAAGGAAAGGGTGTCTATTTTAGTTTATATGGCTGAATTGAAGAGATTGACTGAGCATTGTCATTTCAGTGATGGGCTTAGATAATGCTAAGAGTTTTACTCCCTCATGTTGTGGGATGGATGTAAGATTTAAATAAATTCTAAGTTCTAAATGATGCATTGAGAGTTAGTTTGGATGGCATCTGATAGTCTCGCGAGACCATGGATCTGCGCCTGGAAAGTCTTGCTTCAGTCTCTCCAGGATGCAGGCCTGGGCAAGGTTATGTGGAAGACTGGCAGTTGCCCATGCTGCAAGTCTCCCCTCTCCACGACACCGACGTTGTCCAAGGGAAGGGCAAGGGCCGATACAGCTTGGCACCAATGTCGTCGCAGGAGTTGCCAGAGCGAGGTTGAAGGCAACGTCGGACTGCCTTAGGGACTCCAGCTCCGGATTTGTCCTCAGGGTTTACTCCCGAAGCCTTTCCCATGAGTAGGTATGGCCGCAAGGCAGCAGAGGTTTGAGATCAGAGTTTTCCCTCCCTTAGATGGACTGCCTTCCCAGCTGACGAGCTCCATCTACCCGAAGCACTGGTTTTAAGGCACCAGGACCCGCCTTCACCCCTTCTCCTGTCAGTAGAAACAGTTCCGCTGGGCTTGGCGGCTAAGCCACATAAGAAGGCCAGGAGTTGGACTTGGTTATCAGAGGCTATTTGAGGCACATGCCGTGAGGAGCACTTTTAGGTAGTGGGAGCTTGTCCCCACTACCACTCCTCGGCTTGACAACGTTGGAAGAGTAAGTTTAGTTTGTGGAATATTACGAGAATTCAAACATGGCTCCTAACAGAAGCACAACTCACATTTAAAAGAGCAATTGAAACCACCGTTTCATGGAAACAGCAGACAGACACTATTGAATTACAGTAAGAAATGAAAGTGAGCATGAATAAAATTATAACATCTAAACAGAAACCAGCCTGACTGAATAAATTGTATTATTGTTGTGGCAGGGGTTCACATATAACAGACCAAAGCAGATTTAAAGGCAAAATTTGCAGAAAATGCAACCAAGTGGGACACACACAAACAGCATGTCCAGCAGGCAAAAATAAACGGACTGCACAGACAAGAGATAAAGATAAAGTCAAATTGCAACTTTAAATGGAGCACTATGCTATTGGTGAAAAATCTGATAATAATGAGAGTGACACAGGACTGAAAAGTCTTGAGATTTACAATGTGAAAACCAACAAGAGACAGCACAAGAAGTGAATGGCAAATTAATTAAAATGAAATTGGGCTCTGGCTTGGCAGTTTCGGACATTCCACAAAATGAGTTTAGATTAGTTTAGATTATAAGGACACACAGTCCTCTTCTATTGTCATTTAGTAATGCATGCATTAAGAAATGATACAATATTCCTCCGGTGTGATATCACAAAACACAGGACAGACCAAGAATGAAAAAACTACCAAAACCACATAATTATAACATATAGTTACAACAGTGCAACAATACCATAACTCGATGAAGAACAGTCCATGGCTCAGTAAAAGAGTTCAAAGTTTCTCGAAAGTCCCACATCTCACACAGACGGGAGAAGGAAGAAAACTCTCCCTGCCATGCCCGACCACAGTCCGACTCTGAGTCGTCCGAAAACTTTGAGCCTCTGATCAGCTCTCCGACACCGAGTACCGAGCACCATCTCTATTGGAACGATTTGACCTCAGTCTTGATAGCCAGCAGCAGGCAAAGCCGGGGATTTTGAGGCCTTCCCTCCGGAAGATTCTCGATCGCGCAGTAACAACGGCAGTGAACCGGTGTTTCAGAAATTTCTCCAGGTGTTCCTCTGTGCTTTCATGTCTGTCTCCATCAGATCAGAATTGTCCACCGAAGCCTTCAGATATCCATCTAAGAACTTGTACTGGAGAAAAGATAACTCCTGTGGGAATGACTTTTGTAACAGTGAAATACAACAACCAACAAGCCACACTGGGCTTGCATGTGGTAAAAACAGGAGAGCCAGCACTGTGGGGATGTGATTAGCTGAGATAACTATAACTTGATTGGAGGTCCATCCATCATTAGCATGCCACATACCCTGTAATAGGGCCAACTGAAAGCAAATGAAGAAAGGTACTGAATGCCACAGAAGTGTTCAAGGCTGGCATTGGAAGACTCAACCATATCAAGGGTAAACTTATGCCATCTGTGATAAAGTAGCCAGAGAGCTAGATAGCATGGAGGCTGAAAGAATTCTCACTAAGGTTGCGCAGAGTCCATGAAGTATCCAAGAAGGATAGGTTTGTCAGGGTCTGTGGTGATTTCAAGGTTATCATAAATCTGGTATTGAAAGTAGATCAATACACTCTGCCCAGGACAGAGGATATCTTTGTGAACCTTTCTGGAGGGAAGTACTTCAGCAAAGTGGACTGAGCTGAGGCCTACCTACAGATGGAGATGGAAGAAGAGTCTATCAAAGATGTTTGATTAAGCATTCTTTGTTTGTTTACATAATTCATTATGAGTTACATGTATGAAGTATGTGAATGGCATACGTTATTACACCACCATGTCATGAATGAGCGCCTCACTAAAGAAAAACCCAACATTATCCCAGCTCCTGTGTTTTTCTTTCAAATAGTTTCTGGAGTTTCAAAACATATCAGGGCAAATTCCTCCAAGGCCTGGTCCTCCCAGACCCCGGGCCCAGTCTTCCGAAGCTTGGTCCTCCCAGACCCCAGGCCCAGTGCTCCTCGGTCTTGAGCCCAGTCCTCTCAGGTCACAGAAAATCATTACTGCTCACAACTATGCCCCATAGTGCAGCCTGTGGGGCATCTGTCACTGCCAGAGTGGACACTGGCCTGAGTGAAATTACCCATTGGCAATGGATCTGAGAGCTAATTCAGAAAGTCAATGTGTATGTGGGAGACTCCTACAACATTAGTGTCACCCCATTTAACTGAAAAATCTAAGATCAGTGCCTGATCTGCACATGACACTCACTAGGGGGGAGAGAACGTCCCACTGTGGGAGGGGATGTATTTCAGATGAGGCCAGATCTAGCAGTGCCCTGGTTCCATTTTGCAGAACTGTGGGTTCGTGCTACTTTTGAGGCCATTAGCTGTCTGTGGGAGCTTGCAGCGACGCAGCGCTGTCCCAAGTTTCCTGGGCCTTCGCTTGACAAACGTTGGGAAAACTTGGGGAAAAGCGGAAACTGGGCTGCCGAGCCGGAGCACAGCAGTCACCCGTTGCCCCCTGCTGGTGTGGTACAGAACTGAGTCGACTTCTCCCTGAATTTCCACCACTTGTCTCCCACTGACATTTTATTTAGAGACATAGCACGGCAGCCCAACAAGCCCACACCACCCAGCTGCACCCACGTGACCAATTAACCCACCAACCCGTATGACTCTGGGACGTGGGAGGAAACCGGAGCACCTGGAGGAAGCCCAGTCAGTCACGGGGAGAATGTACTAACTCCTTACAGACAGTGGCGGGAATTCACCCGTGTTACTGGCGCTGCAGTGAATGGTGTCTGGAACTATCGCTGCGAAATGGATTACGGAATGTTTCCCACCTCCCACCACCTTCCTGGCACCTTCATATCGCAGAAGAATTTAACATTGCTATCACTATGAGTTCCAAATTTATTCCTGACTGTTAAAAATAGACAGCTTCATATCAACAACACACTTGCATTAATATTTTCCCCTTGCAGCATTGTGTGGGACACCCTTAGGGGTGTTGGCAAGTAAACAGACAGGGAAAAGCATTGGGAACATCAGGCAGAGTGTGGTACATCCAGTTCTCCCAAGGTGAAGAGGTGTGGAGGGGTTCCAGAGGTTAGAGCTGGGCAGCAGAAGGCATGGCCACCAGCGATGGGATGATATTGGAGAGGATGGAGGTCAGAACTGGAGAAATGGGGAGTTCCAAAGGGCAGAATTAGGCCATTCAGCCCATCAAATGTCCTCCGCCATTCAAGCGCAGCTCATTTCCTTTAACCCCATTCTCCCTGAGACCTTTGAAATCCTTACCAATCAAGAACCTACCAACCTCCACTTTAAATACACCCAGTGACTTGGCCTCCACAGCTGATATAGATACATCACCCTCTGGCTAAAGAAATTGTTCCTTATCTCTGTGCTTAAGGTACATCCTTCTATTCTGAAGTTGTGCCCTCTGGTCCTGGTCTTCCCACATCCAGTCTATCTAGGCCTTTTGATATTTGGTATGTATCAATAATCCTTCTAAACTCCAGAGAGTACAGGTCCAGAGCTATTAAACACACCTCATATGTTAACCCTTTTATTCCCAGGATCATTGCTGGGGCCCTGGGGAGTGGAGATCAAAATGTGCTTGTGAAGATTGACAGGCAGTCGTGACGGATTCCGCATCTGGCAGGTCCATGTGGAGGAGGCAGGGGACAGGAAAAGGCCATTTGGCCCTTCTGATTTCCCACATGGTCTGATCAGTGATGACCTTTCCTCAGTGGTTGGTCAATATTTTGGGGTCCCCCCAACCCCACTGCACACCCCTTCTCCACTCAGGGGCTGGAAGGGAGGGTGCTGTACCATGAGGTGTGTCTGAGTGTACCATGTACACCAATCCTTTCACACAATGACCAAGCAGCTGCAACCATCAGAAACTATTCTGCTGACAACATGAATTGGCCAACCCTCCCTCCTCAGCAACAGGGCAGCAGGAAAACATCAACAGCCAAGAGCTTAGGAAGCAGCTGGTGTCTGTCTCTGTCACAAGGTTCAGCATACCTTCGGTGTAACCTCCATACCTTCAGTGAACCTCTGCCACTCCCCAATCCTTCCCTTGTTATATTGCCAACATGAGAGATTCTGCCAATGCTGGGCAGCTTGAGCGACACGCACAACTCTGTATCTGCTCTGTTGGGTTAGGAGGCAGAATTATTATTTGTCTTGTAGTTTAACTTCATCATGTATTTTTATATAATCACCTATACACATTTAATCGTTCAGTGGATTTTCTAATTCAGCTGATTCTGCAATTCTGCATTTTCTAGAAGCTTCTCCGTTTGGAAATAATGTGTAGCTGGGGTGGTTGATAGTTGGGTTGGGTTGTTCTCTGACCTTGGCTATCCGTTTGTAAATGTTTCCACACCAAACAAGGAGACATCGTCAGTGTGCTGTTGATTGTGGTGTGTCGTCCACATGCGTCACGCATATTTATCAGTCAGTGGAGCGGTTGCCATTACAGAAACTCAGTTGTGACGTAGGGAGGGAGTCTTGTTCCCGACACGTTACATGGCATGAGAATTCCTAGAAGGATGGTTTTCCACAAACAATTCTGTAAACAGACATGTAAACCTCAATCCTGTTTATAAACCAATGTGAGCTAAATTCCACCGAGTTTGACACACAACGTGTTGGCGACTAGGTTCCCTCCCTATGTCACAGTTGAGTTTCTGTAATGACAGCCACTCAGCTGATTATTAAGTTTATAAAGACCAAACATTCAGAGGACAAATCACATTCAACAGTGAATGTCTCCTCGTTTGGTGATGAAACATTTGCAAATGGATTGCCAAGATCGGAGAACAACTCAACCCAACCAGCTCCTCAGATTCCCTGCAGTAGGTGTCACACCACTCGAATCTGACTATTTCATAGGTTAATCGTCATCACCGGAATGGTCTTATCTCTAGTCAGACTATGAGACCACCATGACTTCTTTGTCTTTTCTTTGTTCTTGTAACTGGCCGTGAGCAACAAATTTTAAGCCTCATTCTTGTCTTTTGAAGAAGCTTTGAATCCCAAAAACACCAGGATCCAACAACTGGAAACTTTGTTTATTCCCCTCCATAGATGCTTCCTGACCGCCAGTGTTTTTTGTATGTGTGTGTTGCTAATTATATCTCCTGTCCGTCCCCTCCGCCAATCTTGGCAGTACACCCCCCCCCCCGCCGAGGTAACAAATTACCCTTCGGGCTGAAGTCAACTTTTGCAAACTGTTTGGTGCAGATGGTGTTGATGGAATGGGGGCGGGGGGGGCAGAGGGGCAGAAGTGGAGTGAGGTGATCAGCTGTCTTTGCATGCCACATTTAAGGCGATGAAGAGAGGTGGAGGATGAGAGAGTAGATCACTTATCAGAGTTTAACATGCAATGAGATTGCACACAATGAGATTGATCGACACTGAAAGTGACAGGTAGATTAAAATTTGACAGTAAATAGCAGAATGAGGAGGATTAGGGCATTGAGCTGGGTGTGGAAATTGACTAACTATTATATTTTAAAAGATTAATTGCCTTCTTTTTTTTTCTTTTATGCTCCCAGTGTTGTCTCTGTAAAGTCCCACCAGCAGTTTGAAATGATGAAGGTGTTTAGGAGTCATTACATACAGTAACGCATTCTAATAGAACAGTTAATTCTTGTCAAGATTTTGCTGGGTTTCAGCCCCTTAATCATTTGCAACTCTCTTCGGACAACAATCTCTACTCATTTCCAATTGTGTCAGCCTGCTCCAGGCCAGGCATTGGATTGTTGGCTTCTAAAGAGAGGGAGTGATCCAGTGACATGCAGATTGTTTGGAAGTGTTGTGAATTGTGGGGAGGGCAGGATGCAGACAGGGTGGGAGCAGTGAACAGTTAATGGGTGAAACTTAATGCTGGGGAGGTGGGGTGCTACAGTTAGGTAAGCAAATGAGGAGGGATAGCTTATTCAGGTTCACCCATCGAGTAGAAAAGGCAGCGACTTGCAGCATTGGTACTTTGAGGAGCCACAAATCAGTGCTTAGGATTGATTGACAAGACACATTAAAGTAAGGCAGGGGCAAGTGGAGCAGCAATCATTGTTGGAGTGGTCAGAGTTAGAGTGGAAGGTTTTTAGGCTTTAGTTTTTTGAGGCTTCAGCAAGGAGAGGTTTCAGTGACAGAAGGCAAAGAAACTGTAGGTAGGGATCTTCCCCTCTCCCACAGTTTATTGTTTATTGTCTTTTCCCCAGGGCTGAATTGGCTAGCATGAGAGGGCATTGTTTAAGGTGCTTGGAAGTAGGTACAGTGGAGATGTCAGGGGTAAGTTTTTTACGCCGAGAGTGGTGAGTGCGTGGAATGGGCTGCCGGTGGTGGTGGTGGAGGCAGAAACGATAGGGTCTTTTAAGAGACTCCTGGATGGTTACATGGAGCTTAGAAAAATAGAGGGCTATGGGTAAAGCCTAGGTAGTTCTAAGGTAGGGACATGTTCGGCACAGCTTTGTGGGCTGAAGGTCCTGTATTGTGCTGTAGGTTTTCTATGTTTTCTATTATTCTTCCTTCTTTATATTTGTTCAGTTAGAACAGTGGAAGTGCCAGGTAAGATAGTTGAATGCTCCTCGAGGGATTTGAGAAGGCAGGGAGACCTTTGAGAAGTGCATCCAGCTGCAGCTTCTAACACTCCGTGTTAAGGAGGTGGAGCTGGTGTACTGGACGAACTCCAGCTTATTCGGGAGGCTGAGGGGGTGATAAATAGGACACATAGAGAGGTAGTTACATCCAAGGTGTAGGACAGATGGTGTCAGTCAGAATGGGGAAAGTACCCTTGCCAGTGCAGAGTACCCCTGTGGCTATCCCCCTCAACAATAGGTTACAGTTGTCGGGGGTAGGGTGGGGGTGGAAGTGACTTAGCAGAGGAAAATCTCAGTGGTCAGGACTTTGGCTCTGAGTCCAACTCTGTGACTCAGGAGGGAAGGGGAGAGAAGAGACAAGCTGTGGTGATAGGGGATTCATTAGTTAGGGGAAAAGAAAGGAAGTTCTGTGGATGAGAATGAGATTCCCAGATGGTATGTTGACATCTGGGTGGCAGGATTCAGGACATCTGAGATCGAGTCCTCAGCATTCTTAAGTGGGAGGGTGAGCAGCCAGAGGTCATGGTCCATATAGGTTCAAATGACATAGGTAGGAAGAGGGATGAGGTTCTGTGAAGTGAACTCGGGGAGCTAGGAACTAAATTGACTAAGGGCAGGATCTCCAGGGTTCTGATCTCATTGATACCCATGCCACATGCTAGTGAGGCTAGAAAGGCACCAGGCAGATAAGAATTTGGATAGACATGGAGGGTTTAAAGATAGTCAGCATGGCTATGTGCATGGTAGATCATGTCTAACCAATCTTATAGAGTTTTTCAAGGAAGCAACCAGGAAAGTGGATAAAGGCAAGGAAGTGGATGTTGTCTACGTGGACATTAGTAGGGTCATTGACAAGGTCCCGATGGGAAGTTGGTCAAGAAAGTTTAGTTGCTCAGCGTTCAGAATGAGATGGTAAATTCAATTAGACACTGGCTTTGTGAAAGAAGCCAGTGAGTGGCAGTAGATAGTTGCCTCTCTGACTGGAGACCTCTGACTAGGGATCCACAGGGATCGGTGCTGGGTCCATTGTTATTTGTCATCTATATCAATGATCTGGATGATAATCTGGTAAACTGGACCAGCAAATTTGCAGGATTGGGGGTGTGGTGGACAGTGAGGAAGGCTAGCATGGCTTGCAGAGGGATCTGAACTAGCGGGAAAAATGGGCTGAAAATGGCAAATGGAATTTAATGCAGACAAGTCTGAGGTTTTGCACTTCGGAAGGACCAACCAGGGTAGGTCTTAGACAGTGAACGGTAGAGCGCTGAGGGGTGTGGTAGAACAAAGAGATCTTGAAATACAGGTCCATAATTCATTGAAAGTAGCATCACAGTTAGAGAGGCTCATAAAGAGAGTTTTTGACACATTAGCCTTCATAAATCAAAGTACTGAGTACAGGAGATGAGATGCTATGTTGAAGTTGCATAAGTCATTGGTGAAGCCTAATTTGGAGTCTTCTGTTCAGTTTTGTTCACCTACCTACAGGAAAGATGTAGATAAGGTTGACTGAGTACAGGGAAAATTTACAGGGGTGTTGCTGGGACTGGAGGACCAGAGTTATGAGGAAAGATTGAATAGGTTAGGACTGTATTCCTTACAACGTAGAAGATTAAGAGGAAATTTTGTAGGGGTAAACAAAATTATGAGGGGCATAGATAGAGTAAATGCAAGCAAACCTTTTCCACTGAGGTTGAGTGGGACTACATAGGTTAAGGGTGAAAGGATAAAAGATTAAGGAGAACAAGAGAGGAAATTTCTTCACTCAGAGGGTCGTGAGAGTGTGAAACAAGTGGTGCATGAGAGCTTGAATTTAATGTTTAAGGGAAGTTGGATAGGTACATGGATGGTAGGGGTGTGGTCTGGGTGTAGGTCGATGGGAGTAGGCGGGTTAAAAGATGGGCCGGAAGGTCTAACTGTGCTGTAATTTTCCATGACTTCATGACTTTAAATGAGAGTATGTGATTCCAGAAGAGTTACAAGAACGCAGAGACTGGGGTGTACGTGAGAACATTTCACCAAAAATGGCAGGGTTGGTGTTTGTAAATGCATCTAGAAGACTGGGCTTTCTACCACCCTCCCCATCGCTGAGGACATTTTCAAAAGAGGTTGCCCTATCACCCCATCACCCAGGACATGCTCTCTTCTCGTTACTACCATCAGGCAAAAGGTACAGGAGCCTGAAGACACACATTCAATGTTTTAGCATCAGCCATCAGACTTCTGAATGGTCCATGAAACCATGAACACTACTTCAGTATCTTGCTCTCTATTTTATCACATGTACACTGAAACATCCAGTGAAATGTGCTGTTTGTGTTAACAACCAACACGCCCATGGACTTGCTTGGGACAGACTGCAAGTGTCTCCACACTTTCTGGTGCCAGCATAGCATGCCCACAAAGTTCAGCAGAACAACACAGAACACAACAAAACAACAAAGAACATAACAAGCAACAAAGTGAGACACCAAAACTCACCTCATTACTACCTCACACCTTCTGTATACACAATCCTCTAACCTCAGGATATTGTCTTCTGCAGCCTCCAGCTTCTAGCAGAGTCGTGGATTCACAGACCCCCAGCAGAGATTTGCTGGCTGGGAGCTCCTATTTGGTCTACCTTTTTATTTATTTATTCCTTATAGTAACTAATGGAATTTTTAAAAGGTGTATTGCACTATACTGCTGCAAATTTCAAATTTCATGACATACGTCAGAGATAATAAATAGCTACTGTTACATACCTCAAGGAGATCTTGTGACTTTCTTGTGAGAATGATGTAATGGTCTTTTGGAGGTCACCTGATGTAATTTTCCCGCCGATGTGAGGTCACGTGAGGACACGTTCACCATGAGTATAAAAGGGAAGACCTCTGGTGACGCAGTTAGTTTTCCAGTTAGAATGCTAACGAGATACTCCGCGCTGCTGTGTAATTGCAGTATGACGCAGTTTTGATTTTAAACAGAGTTTTATGTTCTAACGTAAGGTACAGAAATCTGAGCCAGCAGTTTGACCAATCGCTGCTAGGTTTGTTAGTGTATCTTTTCAGTAGTATTGGAGAGTGAAGACTTCATCGAAGTACAGGATATGAAGGATTAAGAGAAATCGGGAATGTTCGGCAGTTTGATAAAGGATCGACCTTATTGAGTCTTCATTGAAGAAGTAGTGACCTGTATCGAAGATAACTCCTGCCGAAAGAGCAAGGTAGTTCATGCAGGATTTGCTCTCTAGAAATTAACGTCGGTTGTTTTAAGCTGTTTATTTCCTTCATCGTGAATCCTTTGGACAGAACCAGCAGGAAAGTTGCATCTATGAAGAAATCCTTCTCCAGAGAAGTCTCTCCCAATTGAATGTATAAATCTGTTGGACTTTTGAATTTACTATTTAAAGAACTGTGTTTGACTTTACCGCTTTAAGAACTCTTCACTTACACCTGCTCCTATATTTACCTTTTATCCTTTTAGGGTCTCTTAAATATCCCTAATGTAAGTCTCTACAACCAGCCCAAGCAGTGCAATCCAGACACTTACCACTGTCTGTATAAAAAACCTGCCTCTCACATCTCTCCTAAACATTCCTCCACACACCTTAAAAGGATGTCCTCTGCTATTGACCATTGCTGTCTTGGGAAAAAATCTCTGGCTTTCCACTCTACCTATGCCTCTCAAAATCTTGTACACCTCTATCAAGTTGCCTCTCATCCTCCTTCACTCCAAAGAGAAAAAACCTATCTTCCTAAGACATGCTGTTTGATCTTGGAGTAGTTTAAAAACTCAGCACAACATGGTGGGCCGAATGGCCAGTAATGTTCTGTGATGTTCTACACTCAAATTCTGAAAGATGGGATTAATACAGAGGAGTGCCCACTGGGAGGACCATGTAGCCTATTTCAATAGACCATAAGACATAGGAGCAGAATAGGGAAATTCAGCCCATCAAGTCTGTTTTGCTATTTTTCTCCCCCATAACCTTTGACTAAACAAGAACCCGACAACCTCCATGCAGTATCACTCCATGACTCCATCTATGACTCTGTTAATGCTCCTTTGGCCCATGGGATGGACCAGCCCAAGGGACTGACCACAACCAGATGGAGGTGGATGGTGAGGGACAGTAGGGCAGAACGAATGGGGGTTGGTGAAGCCAGGGTGAGATGTAGAGAGGGGAGGAAGTCAACCCTTCAATAGCATGGGCCTAGTGAGATCCTGTTTTTCAAACACCCCCTGCCCACCAACCCTCCTCACCAACAAGAGGGAAACGATTTTCATCATTGCCTTAGCCTCTCCTTAATCATCCTAAAGTCCTCACACAATTGTGTAGGACAGAATGATGCCATTCAGGCCATTGAATTATGTTGGCTTCCAGTAGAACATTCCAGTAGGACAATAGAGGCATGGTGCATTTAAAACAGAAAGCAACAAATATTGGACTGAAAGTGTTGTTTTTGAATGCATGCAGCATAAAAAATAAAATGGACGATCTTGAAATTCAGCTACAGACTGGCAAGTGTGACATTGTGGCCATTTCTGAAACTTGGCTAAAGGATAGCTGCCATTGGGAGTTGAATGTCCAAGGGTATATGGTGTATACCCGACTAGGAGTTGAGGATGCCGTCGCCTTCCTGCTGAACCATGTCTACGCCCACCTGGACAAGCCAGCGAGCACTGTGAGGGTCATGTTTTTTGACTTCTCCAGTGCATTCAACACCATTCGCCCTACTCTTCTGGGAGAAGCTGACAGCGATGCAGGTGGATGCTTCCCTGGTATCATGGATTCTTGACTAACTGACTGGCAGACCACAGTACGTGTGCTTGCAACACTGTGTGTCCGACAGAGTGATCAGCAGCACTGGGGCTCCACAGGGGACTGTCTTGTCTCCCTTTCTCTTCACCATTTACACCTCGGACTTCAACTACCGCACAGAGTCTTGTCATCTTCAGAAGTTTTCGGATGACTCTGCCATAGTTGGATGCATCAGCAGGGGAGATGAGACTGAGTACAGGGCTACGGTAGGAAACTGTCACATGGTGTGAGCAGAATTATTTGCAGCTTAATGTGAAAAAGACTAAGGAGCTGGTGGTAGACCTGAGGAGAGCTAAGGTACCGGTGACCCCTGTGTCCATCCAGGGAGTCAGTGTGGACATGGTGGAGGATTACAAATACCTGGGGATATGAATTGACAATAAACTGGACTGGTCAAAGAGCACTGAGGCTGTCTACAAGAAGGGTCAGAGCTGTCTCTATTTCCTGAGGAGACTGAGGTCCTTTAACATCTGCCGGACGATGCTGAGGATGTTCTACGAGTCTGTGGTGGCCAGTGCTATCATGTTTGCTGTTGTGTGCTGGGGCAGCAGGCTGAGGGTGGCAGACACCAACAGAATCAACAAACTCATTCGTAAGGCCAGTGATGTTGTGGGGATGGAACTGGACTCTCTCACGGTGGTGTCTGAAAAGTGGATGCTGTCTAAGTTGCATGCCATCTTGGTCAATGTCTCCCATCCACTACATAATGGACTGGGTGGGCACAGGAGTACATTCAGCCAGAGACTCATTCCACCGAGATGCAGCACAGAACGTCACAAGAAGTCATTCCTGCCTGTGGCCATCAAACTCTACAACTCCTCCCTTGGAGGGTCAGACACCCTGAGCCAATAGGCTGGTCCTGGACTTATTTCCTGCATAAATAATTTACATATTACTATTTAACTATTTATGGTTCTATTACTACTTATAATTTATGCAGCAACTGTAACGAAAACCAATTTCCCCCGGGATTAATAAAGTATGACTATGACTATGTATTGGAAAGATAGGTGAGTAGGCAGAGGGGGTGGTGTGGCTCTGTGTATAAGGAATAATATAAAATCATTGGAAAGAGATGACATAGAATTAGAAGGTGTAGAGTCTCTATGGGTTGAATTAAGAAATGGCAAGGGTAAAAGGACCCTAATGGCAGTTGTATACCGATATCAAAACAGCAGCTGGGATGTGGATTACAATTAACAGAGGAGATAGAAAAGGCGTGTCAGAAGGGCAATGTCATGGTAATCACTAGGGATTTTAAAATAAAAGTGGATTGGTAAAATCAGGCCAGTACTGGACCTCAGGAGAGAGAATTTGTAGAATGTCTGCGAGATGGCTTTTTAGAACAGCTTGTTGTTGAGCCCACTAGGGGATCAGCTGTACTGGATTGGGTATGGTGTAATGAACCGGAGGTGATAAGAGAGATTGGGGTGAAGGAACCCTTAGGAGGCAGTGATCATAACATGATTGAGTTCACTGTGAAATTTGAAAAAGAGAAGCCGAAATCTGATGTGTCGGTATTTCAGTGGAGTAAAGGAAATTACAGTGGCATGAGAGAGGAACTGGCCAAAGTTGACTGGAAAGGGACACTGGCGGGAAAGACGGTAGAGCAGCAGTGGCTGGAGTTTATGCAAGAAGTGAGGAAGGTGCAAGACAGGTATATTCCAAAAAAGAAGAAATTTTCAAATGGAAAAAGGATGCAACCGTGGTTGACAAGAGAAGTCAAAGCCAAAGTTAAAGCAAAGGGGAAGGCATACAAGGAAGCAAAAATCAGTGGGAAGACAGAGGATTGGGAAGTTTTTTAAAAGCTTACAAAAGGAAACTAAGAAGGTCATTAAGAGGGAAAAGATTAACTATGAAAGGAAGCTAGCAAATAATATCAAAGAGGATACTAAAAGCTTTTTCAGGTATATAAAGAGTAAAAGACAGGTGAGAGTAGATATAGGACCGATAGAAAATGATGCTGGAGAAATTGTAATGGGAGATAAGGAGATGGCAGAGGAACTGAATGAGTATTTTGCATCAGTCTTCATTGAGGAAGACATCAGCAGTATACCAGACACTCAAGGGTGGCACAGAAGCGAAGTGTGCGCAATCACAATTATGACAGAGAAAGTACTCAGGAAGCTGAATAGTCTAAAGGTAGATAAATCTCCCGGACCAGATGGAATGCACCTGCATGTTCTGAAGGAAGTAGCTGTGGAGATTAGCGATGATCTTTCAAAAGTCGATAGATTCTGGCATGGTTCTGGAGGACTGGAAGATTACAAATGTCACTCTGCTATTTAAGAAGGGGGCAAGGAAGCAAAAAGGAAATTATAGACCTGTTAGCTTGACATTGGTGGCTGGGAAGTTGTTGGAGTCGATTGTAAAGGATGAGGTTACAGAGTACCTGGAGGCATATGACAAGATAGGCAGAACTCAGCATGGATTCCTTAAAGGAAAATCCTGCCTGACAAACCTATTACAATTTTTTGAGGAAACTACCAGTAGACTAGACAAGGGAGATGCAGTGGATGTTGTATTTTGGATTTTCAGAAGACCTTTGACAAGGTGCCACACATGAGGCTACTTAACAAGATAAGGGCCCATGGAATTACGGGAAAGTTACATACGTGGATAGAGCGTTGTCTGATTGGCAGGAAACAGAAAGTGGGAATAAAGGGATCCTATTCTGGTTGGCTGCCGGTTACCAGTGGTGTTCCACAGGGGTCCATGTTGGGGCCGCTTCTTTTTACATTGTACATCAATGATTTGGATTATGGAATAGATGGCTTTGTGGCTAAGTTTGCTGACGATACGAAAATAGGTGGAGGGGCCGGTAGTGCTGAGGAAATGGAGAGTCTGCAGAGAGACTTGGATAGATTGGAAGAATGGGCAAAGAAGTGGCAAATGAAATACAATGTTGGAAAGTGTATGGTTATGCACTTTGGCAGAAGAAATAAACGGACAGACTATTATTTAAATGGGGAAAGAATTCAAAGTTCTGAGATGCAACGGGACTTGGGAGTCCTCGTACAGGATACCCTTAAGGTATGACGTTCTGGCTATCTCTGAAAGAGCTTGTTGAGCCCACTAAAGGATTGGCTGTGCTGGATTGGGTGTTGTGCAATGATCCAGAAGTGATAAGAGAGCTTAAGGTTAAAGAACTCTGAGGGAGCAGTGATCACAATATGATCAAGTTCACTTTGAAACTTGAGAAGGAGAAACTAAATTCCAATGTGTCAGTATTTCAGTAGAATAAAGGAAATTACAATGGCATGAGAGGGGAACTGGCCAAAGTTGACTGGAAAGGGATACTAGAAGGAAGGACAGCAGAGCAGCAATGGCTGGAGTTTCTGTGAAAAAAGAGGGAAGTACAAGACAGATAAATGCCAAATAAGAAGAAATTTTCGAATGGGAGAAGGACACTACCGTGGCTGACAGGTGAAGTCAGAACCAAAGTAAAAGCAAAAGAGAAGGCATACAAGGAAGCCAAAGCTAGTGGGAAGATAAAGGATTGGGAAGCTTTTAAAAACTTGCAGAAGGAAACTAAGAAGGCCATTAGAAAGGAAAAGATGAATTATGAAAGGAAGTTGGTGACTAATAGCAAAGAAGATACCAAAAGCTTTTTTAAGCACATAAAGGGTAAAAGGGAGTTGAGGGTAGATATAGGACCAATAGAAAATGATGCTGGAGATATTGTAATGAGAGATGCAGAGATGGCAGAGGAACTGAATGACAGTGGAAGACATCTGCAGTATACCGGACATTCAAGAGTGACAGCGAGGTGAAGTATGTGCAGTGAAAATTACGACTGAGAAAGTGCTCAGGAAGCTTAGTGGTCTGAGGGTGGATAAATCTCCTGGACCTGATGGAATGCACCCTCGGTTCTGAAGGAAGTAGCTGGAGAGATTGCGGAGGCATTAACAATGATCTTTCAAGAATCAATAGATTCTGGCATTGTACCAGATGACTGGAAAATTGCAAATGTTACTCCACTATTTAAGAAGGGTGGGAGGCATCAGAAAGGAAACCATAGACCTGTTAGCCTGACTTCAGTGGTTGGGAGGTTGTTGGAATCGATTATTAGGGTTGAGATTACAGAATACCTGGAGGCACATGACAAGATAGGCCAAAGCCAGCATGGTTTCCTGAAAGGAAAATCCTGCCTGACTAACCTACTGCAATTTTTTGAGGAAATTACAAGCAGGGTAGACAAAGGAGATGCAGTACATGTGGTGTACTTGGATTTTCAGAAGGCCTTTGACAAGGTGCCGCACATGAAGCTGCTTAGCAAGATAAGAGCCCATGGAGTTACAGGTGAGTTACTAGTATGGATGGAGCATTGGCTGATCGTCAGAAAACAGAGAGTGGGAATAAAGAGATCCTATTCTGGCTGGCTGCCGGTTACCAGTAAAGTTCCACATGGGTCATTGTTGGGACTGCTGCTTTTTACAATGTATGTCAATAATTTGGACTATGGGATTAATGGATTTGTGGCTAAATTTACCGATGATACAAAGATAGGTGGAGAAGTGGGTAGTGTTGAGGAAACAGAGAGCCTGCAGAGAGACTTAGATAGTTTAGGGGAATGGGCAAAGAATTGACAAATGAAATACAATGTTGGAAATTGTATGGTTATGCACTTTGGTGGAAGAAATAAACAGGCAGACTATTATATAGATGGGGAGAGAATTCAAAATGCAGAGGTGCAAAGGGATTTGGGAGTCCTTGTGCAAGATACCCTAAAGTTTAACCTCCAGGTTGAGTCAGTGGCGAAGACGGCAAATGCAATGTTGGATTCTCTGGAGGTACAGAACATAAGAGCAGGGATGAGATGTTGAGGCTCTATAAGGCACTTGTGAGACCACACTTGGAGCATTGTGTGCAGTTTTGGGCTCCTTATTTTAGAAAGGATACATTGAAACTGGAGAGGGTTCAGAGAAGATTCACAAGAATAATTCCAGGAATGAAAGGGTTACCATATGATGAATGTCTGGCAGCTCTTGGGCTATATTCCCTGCAGTTCAGGAGAATGAGGGGGATCTCATAGAAACATTCCAAATGTTAAAAGGCCTGAACAGATTAGATATGGCAAAGTTATTTCCCATGGTAGGGGAGTCTAGGACAAGAGGACATGACTTCAGGATTGAAGGATGTCCATTTAGATCAGAGATGTGGAGAAATTATTTTAGTCAGAGGGTGGTAAATCTACGGAATTTGTTGCCATGAGTGGCTGTGGAGGCCAAGTCACTGGGTTTATTTAAGGCAGAGGTAGATAGGTTCTTGATTAGCCAGGGCATCAAAGGATATGGGGAGAAGGCAGGCAGGGGAGTGTGGATGACTGGAAGAATTAGATCAGCCCATGATTGAATGGTGGGGCAGACTCAATGGGCCAAATGGCCTACTTCTGCTCCTATATCTTATGGTCTTACTCTCATTAGTCTCATTCACAAGAGCATAGGAAGATAGGAGTGTGGACCACTTGGCCCTTCAGATCTGTCCCATCATTCAGTATGAGCATGGGTGACCTGTGCCTTAAGACCTTAAGTCATAGGAACAGAATTAGGCCGTTCATCCCATTGAATCTGCTCCATGAACCCTTAACCTCTCTTTTGTGCCAGTTCCCCACAACACTAGTGTTTCGATATTTCAAATATTTATATATTTATATTATTTTATATATTTATATACTTATTTACAAACGTTTGTATACATTTATGTTATATTATCTATAATATAAATATATTAACCATATAACCATATTACAATTACAGCACGGAAACAGGCCATCTCGGCCCTTCTAGTCCGTACTGAGCTCTTACTCTCACCTAGTCCCACCAACCTGCACTCAGCCCATAACCCTCCATTCCTTTCCTGTCTATATAGCTGTCCAATTTAACTTTAAACGACAACATCGAACCTGCCTCAACCACTTCTGCTGGAAGCTCGTTCCACACAGATACCACTCTCTGAGTAAAGAAGTTCCCCCTCATGTTACCCCTAAACTTTTGCCCTTTAACTCTCAACTCACGTCCTCTTGTTTGAATCTCCCCCACTCTCAATGGAAAAAAGCCTATCCATGTCAACTCTACCTACCCCCCTCATAATTTTAAATACCTCTATCAAGTCCCACCTCAACCTTCTACGTTCCAAAGAATAAAGACCTAACTTGTTCAACCTTTCTCTGTAACTTAGGTGATGAAACCCTGGTAACATTCTAGTAAATCTTCTCCGTACTCTATCTTGTTGACATCTTTCCTATAATTCGGTGACCAAAACTGTACACAATACTCCAAATTTGTCCTCACTAATGCCTTGTACAATGTCAACATTACGTCCCAACTCCTATACTGAATGTTTTGATTTATAAAGGCCAGCATACCAAAAGCTTTCTTCACCACCGTATACACATGAGATTCCACTTTCAGGGAACTGATATTAAATATTAAATATATATATATTTATATATCCATACTTTTAATATTTCCAATGATCTGACCTCCAGCATTCTTGGGGTCAGATCTCCAGAGATTCAAATGTCAAAGTAAAGTTATTATCAAAGCACATTTATGCCACCTTGAGATTCATTTTCTTGCAGGCATTCACAGCAAATACAAAGAAACACGATGGAATCAATGAAAGACCATATACAACAGCCAATGTGCAAAAGACAACAAAAATACAAACTGGTGAAAAAGAAACAAAATAATAATAATAAATAAATGAGCAATAAATACCCAGAACATGAGATGAAGAGTCCTTGAAAGTGAGTCCATAAGTTATGGAAACAGTTTAGTGATGAGGCAAGTGAAGGTGAGAAAAGTTATTCCCTTTGGTTCAGGAGCCTGATGGTTGGAGGGTAATAACTGTCCCTGAACCTGGTGGTGTAGGACCTGAGGCTTCTGTACCTTCTTCCTGATGGTAGTGTGAGAAGGGATCATGACCTGGATGTGTCCCTGATGATGGATGCTGCTTTCCTGTGGCAGTGCTCCTTGTAGATGTGCTCAGTGGTGGGGAGGGCTTTGCCCATGATGGACTGGGCTATATCCACCGCTTCTTGTAAGCTTTTTCTTTCAAGCGCACTTGTGTTTCCATACCGACTGTGACGCAGCTAGTCAATATACGCTCAGCCACACAGCTACAGAATTTTGTCAAAGTTTTAGATGGAATGCTGGATCTTCGTGAATTTCAAAGAAAGTAGAGGCTGTGCTGTGCTTTTTTGATAATGGTACTTGTATGTTGGATCCAGGATAGATCCTCTGAAATGATAACACAGAAGAATTTGAAGTTTCTGATCCTTTTCACATCTAGTTCTCTGATGAGGACTGGCTCAGGGACCACCAATTTCCTCCCACTGAAGTCAATAATCAGCACCTTAACCACTACCTTCAGTTTCAAGTGACCAGCCCTTATCTTGTCATGACGTCCCCTTGCTCGTAACTCTCCCACCAGTGAAACAATCCCAACATCCATCCTGCCAACCCTCTTAGGATCTTATTTGTTTGAATGAGACAAGTGTAAGATGTTAATATTTTGGGAGGACAGATCAGGGTAGGATTTATACAGTGAACTACCTTGTTCTACCACAATGTGGAGTGCAGTTGAAAAGGGGATCTGGGAATACAGATGCACAATTCCTTGAAAGTTGTGTCACAGTTCAACAGGGTGGTAAAGAGAGCTTCTGGTATATTGACCTTCGTAAATCAAAGTACTGAGTACAGGAGTTGAGATGCTATGTTGAAGTTGTATAAGATGTTGGTGAGGCCAACTATGGAGCATGTGGAACATGAGGGGGAACATCTTCATTGGAGGGTGGGATGAGCTGCCAGAGGAAGTGGTAGATGTGGGTTGGACTGCACCCTTTAAGAGAAGTTTGGATAAGTACATGGATAGGAGGGGTATGGAGTTCTATGGTTCAGGTGTTGGTCAATGGGACTAGGCAGATTAATAGTTCAGCATGGAGTAGATGGGCCAAAGAGCCTGATTCTATGCTGTAGTGTTCTATGACTCTGTGAGACCATGCCTTATTCTTTCAAACTCCAAGGAAAACAGACTCAAATGTTGCCCTGTTCCCACAGCTCTGTTAATTATCCTCTTAGGTACCAGTTCCCTATTAAAGGTCCTAGTCTATGGTGAGGTTCTGATGAAGGTTCACGGCCTGAAACCCTGTCTATTACCCTCCATAGATGCTGTCTGACCTGCTGAGTTCCTTCTGCATTTTGTGTGGAGTTCAAGAGTAAAGACGCTTGGTTTCGATAACAGTTGGCCTCAGTTATTAGATTATGAGAGCACTCAGTCGTCTTTTATTATCATTTAGAAATGCATACATGCATTAAGAAATGATACAATGTTTCTCCGGAGTGATATCACAGAAAACAGGACAAAACAAAGACTAACACTGACAGAACCACATAATTATAACATATAGTTACAGCAGTGCAAAGCAATACCATAATTTGATGAAGAACAAACCATGGGCACGGTAAAAATAGTCTCAAAGTCCCTGAGTTGATCGACTCCTGAGTTCCCAATAGCAGGCGACAAAAGGGAGAAACTCCCTGCCATAAACCTCCAGGCACCGTCAACTTGCCGATGCCTTGGAAGCAGCCGACCCCAGCCGACACTGAGTCCGTCTGTCCGAAAACTTCGAGCCTCCGACCAGCCCCTCCGATACAGCCTCCCGAGCGCCATCCTCTGCCGAGTGCCTTTGACCTTGCCCCGGCCGCTGAAACATGCAAAGCCGAGGATTTTGGGGCCTCTACTCCGGAGATTCCGGTTACCACACAGTAGCAGTGGCAGCAAAGCGGGCATTTCAGAAGTTTTCCAGATGTTCCACCGTACTGTCACATCCGTCTCCATCAAATCAGAATTGTGCACGGTCCCCTACTTGACAGATTACAGATATCATTCATTCACCGGAGAGGCCGTGCACGCTGCCGTCGTGCCACCATCTTCTCCTCCTTATTATCAGGCTCCTGAACCAGAGTGAATAGCTTCACTCAACACTGAACTGATTCCACAGCCTATGGACTCACTTTCAACAAGTCTACAATTCACATTCCCAGTATTATTTATTATTATTAGTCGTAATTTTTTTTGTATTTGCACCATTTGTCTCTTTAAAATTAAAAAAAAATTATACAGCTGAATAAAGTGGAGAAGGCCCTTCTGGCCCTTTGTGCCATGTTGCCAGCAACCCCTGATTTAACCCTAGCCTAATCACGGGACAATTTACAATGGCCAATTAACCTGCCAGCCACTACGTCTTTGGACTGTGGGAGGAAACTGGATCACCCAGAAGAAGCCCACACGATCATGGGGAGAATGTACAAACTTCTTACAGGTAGTGACAGGAACTGAACCCAGGTTTCCTGCACTGTAAAGCCTTGTGCTAACCACTACACTACCGTGGCACCCCTTCATTATTTGTCATTTTTCATTGCTTCTGTTGTATTTCTTCGTTCTACTGTATATATGTCTTCAAGAAAATGAACCTCAGGATAGTATATGTAACATACACATACATACTTTGATAATGAATTTACTTTGAACTTTGGTTTGACCTCTCCTGGACTATTATATACAAGCTTGATACCTCTACCTAAGGCCATTTTACAATAATCCAAAAGACACACAGAGCAGAGGTGTCTTACTGTTTGACAAACTTACTGGAGTTCTTTGAGGACATAATGAGTTCAGTGGATAGAAGGGAACAGGTGGATGTTGCATACCTGGATTTCTAGAAGGCGTTCGTTAAGGTGCCCCACAAGAGACTTATAAATAAGATACGGATGCATGGAGTTGGAGGAAGTGTATTGGCATGGATAGTGGATTGGTTAACCAATAGAAGGCAGAGAGTTGGTATAAATGGGTGTTTCTCCGGTTGGCGGTCTGTGGTGAGTGGGGTGCCGCAGGGGTCGGTGCTGGGCCCACAGCTGTTTACCATTTACATTTATGATTTGAAAGAAGGGACTGAGTGTAGTGTAGCAAATTTGCTGATGACTCTAAACTGAGTGGAAAAGCAAATTGTACAGAGGATATGGAGTCTGCAGAGGGATATATATATAGGTTAAGTGAGTGGGCCAAGGTCTGGCGGATGGAATACAACGTTGGTAAATGTGAGATCACCCACTTTGGAAGGAATAATAGAAGAGCAGATTATTATTTAAATGGTGAAAGATTGCAGCATGCTGTTGTGCAGAGGGACTTGGGAGTACTGTGCATGAATTGCAAAAAGTTGGCTTGCAGGTACAACAGGTTATTAAGGCAAACAGAATGTTGGCCTTCATTGCTAGAGGGATTGAATTCAAGAGCAGGGAGGTCATGCTGCAACTATACAGGGTACTGGTGAGGCTGTACCTGGAGTACTGTGTGCCGTTCTGGTCTCCATACTTGAGGAAGGATATACTGGCTTTGGAGACAGTGCAGAGGAGGGTCACCAGGTTGATTCCAGAGATGAAGGGGTTAACCTATGAGGAGAGATTGTGTTGCCTGGACTATACTCTCTGGAGTTCAGAAGAATGAGAGGGGATCTTACAGAAACATACAAAATTTTGAAAGGGATAGATAAGATAGAAGTAGGAAAGTTGTTTCCATTGGTAGGTGAGACTAGAACTAGGGGACATTGCCTCAAGATTCAGGGGAGAAGATTTAGGACGGAGATGAGGAGAGACTGTCTTTCCAAGAGAGTGGTGAATCTGTGGAATTCTCTGCCCAGGGAAGCAGTTGAGGCTTCTTCACTAAATACATTTAAGATTCAGTTAGATAGATTTTTACATAGTAGGGGAATTAAGGGTTATGGGGAAAAGGCAGGTAGATGGAGCTGAGTTTGTGGACAGATCAGCCATGATCTTATTGAATGGCGGGGCAGGCTCGATGGGCCAGATGGCCTACTCCTGCTCATATTTCTTACGTCCTTACATTACAGTACAGCTGAAATTCACAAGTTCAGATTCTGTTGAGCTTCGGAGAATGAGACATGGTCTTGATTAAATTTGAACACTTCTAAAGGGCTGGATGGAGTTTAAAATCAGGTTCATGACATGAGTCATGAAATTTATTGTACAGTGTAATACATAAAATATACGATAAATTTCAATGGGAAATATACATAAAAATTAAATGTCATGAAAAAAGAGAGCAAAAACAGTGAGGTTGTGATCATGGGTTCGTGGACCATTCGGAAATCTGATGGTGGATCAGAAGAAGCTGTTCCTAAAACTTTGAGTGCATGTCTTCAGGCTCCTGTACCACCTTCCCGGTGACAGTGATGAGAAGAGGGTATGCCCTGAGTGGAGAGTGTCCTTCATGATGGATGCTGCCTTTTTGAGGTATTACCTTTTGAAGATGTCCTCGATGGTGGAGAGGCTCGTGCCCTTGTTGGAGCTAGCCGAGTCTACAACACTCTGCAGCTTTTTCTGATCCTGTCCTTCCGTGACTCCATACCAGATGGCAATGCATCCAGTTGGAATGCTCTCCACAGTACATCTGTAGGAATCTGCTAGGTTGCTGGAGGCTCTTCCCTTGGCAGGGGTGTCCAGAACCTGGGCTTATAGGTCTCGAAATAGATGGTTAGTCATTTGGAAGACTCTTTTATCCAGGAAGTGGTGAATCTTTGTAATTCTCTACCAAAGGAAGTTGTGAAAACTCAGTCAAAATCCCTCAGAGTATTGAAGACACAAATCCTTAGGCTCTGAGGTATTACGTAATTTAGTGCAGGAATGTTCCTTGCCGTTAAGCATACTTACATGGACAGCTGCAATGGGAAGCCGCGTCCATCATCAAGGACTCCAGCCATCCAGGCCCTGCACTGTACTTGCTGCTGCAGGAGACTTGGGTCCCACACCACCACGGCAGGAACAGTTATTACCCTCCCACCATCAGGTGTGGATAACTTCACTCACCTCAACACTGAACTGATTCCACAACCTACACACTCACTTTCTAGGACTATTCCGCTCATGTTCTCAGTATGTACGCATGTATGTATCTATCTTGCTATCTATTTATTTATTTGCACACTTTGACTTTTTTTGTATTTTGGCTGTTTGTTATGTGTGTGTGTGTGTGTGTTTTTCATTGATTATATTGTATTCCTTTACTCTATTGTGAATGCCTGCAAGAAAATGTATCTCATTAGAGGATATGGTGACACATATATACAGTATACTTTGGTAAGAAATTTAATTTGAACTTTGAACATGGTGCTGAAGTGGAAGATCAGCCATCGCCTTATTAAATGGTGGAGCAGGACTGTAGGTTGAACGGCTTGCTCAAAGCTCTGCGACCTTTGGACTCTTCCTGATGTGATTAACCAGAAAGGGAGGCTGTAGTCTAACCAGTGTCTGCAACGTTCACCACCACCTCCCTCAGGCTGTACAGAATCGCCAAAATCCCATCTGTTTTACTAATTCTCTCCACAGGCCTCACTACTGCGAGGAACTGATGCGCATGTTTGCCCAGGACTTCACACATGCTTCACTGCTGTTCCACTTAGTCTACGTCCTTCCCAATCTCAATGCCAACACACATCACCTCAAGCTCCCTAAATGAAATGCTACCTGCCAGCTCCTTCTGCCAGACCACACCTTCCACAGCCTCACAAGGACACAAGGAAATAGGACTGGGAGGAGGTCAGTCTGCCCACTAATGTAACTACAGCTGATATACACTGGCCCTGACTCTACTTTGCCTGTTCCCATTACTCCCGATTCTTTTTTAAAATTCGAAATTACCTTTACTTGTCACATGTACTGTACATTGAACTTGAAAGAAATACACACAAAATGCTGGAAGAACTCAGCAGGTCAGACAGCTTCTATGGAAATGAATAAGGTCGACATTTCAGGCCGAGACCCTTCTTCAGGATTACTTGAAAGATCAAGATAGCAAAGCAGTTAGTGTAACACTTTACAACACAAATGAACAGTGCATCACGCCGTTTAGCATCAACAGTCCGAGGATGTGCTGGGGGCAAGGGTCTCCGTGCTTCCAGTGCCAATATAGCCTGCCCACAGCTCACTGACCCTAACCTGAGCTTGTACTACTTCCCCTTCCCCCCACCCTCTTATTCTGGCATCTTCCCCCTCACTTTCCAGTCCTGATGAAGGGTCTCGGCCCGAATCATCGACTGTATTCATTTCCATAGAAGCTGTGTGACCTGCTGAGTTCTGGATTTCCAGCATCTGCAGAATCTCTTGTGTTTATGACCCGAAGCTGTATGTCTTTAGGATGTGGGATGAAACTGGAGCACCCGAGGAAGCCTTTGTGGTCATCTAGTAATCCTGAGGAAGGGCCTCAGCCTGAAACATCAACTGACAGGTAAAGCTGATCTTTAATGGCACAACAGTGTCCAAGGAACCAACAGCACCTTCTTGGTTAACGCTTGGGCTCTGCTCATAGAGAACCAACCTGTAGCTGGTGTGCCATCTATAAAGAAACAACAGTACCTTCTCGGTTAAGAGGAATAGATAGAGTGGACAGCCAGTGCCTCTTCCCCAGGGCACAGCTGCTCAGTACAAGAGGACATGGCTTTAAGGTAAGGGGTGGGAAGTTCAAGGGGAATATTAGAGGAAGGTTTTTTACTCAGAGAGTGGTTGGTGTGTGGATTGCACTGCCTGAGTCAGTGGTGGAGGCAGATACACTAGTGAAGTTTAAGAGACTACTAGACAGGTATCTGGAGGAATTTAAGGTGGGGGTTTATACGGGAGGCAGGGTTTAAGGGTCGGCACAACATTGTGGGCCGAAGGGCCTGTAATGTGCTGTACTATTCTAAGTTCTATGTTCTATGTAACTCACAGGGCTCTGGTCACAGAGAAATGACCTGTAGCTGGCGTGCCGTTGACAAAGCTCAGTGTACAGGAACACAAGAAAATAGGTGCATGAGTAGGCCTCAAGCCTGCCCCACCATTTACTATGATCTATGCTGACCTCAGCTCCTCCTCTATGCCATTTCTCCACCCCACTCTATACCTCGATCTCTTGAATATTTAGGCAGAATAACATTTTGGCAAGCACTAGATGGGCTGAAGAGCCTACTTCTATGCAGCAGTACTCTAAGGCTCTATTTATGCATCTCCACTTTGAATACTTCCGATGATCTTGCTCCCACCAGCAGAGACTTCAGGAGATTCTCTACCTTTCTATGTACCTCAGTTTTTAAAGGCTACCCACTTACCTTGTCATTATGTCCAGTTGTGTGAGACCTTCCTGCTGGCGAGAACATCCCAACATCCACCCTGTCAGCCTCCTTAAGATCTCATATGTTTGAATGAGGTCACCTGTCTTGCCAATGGCACTTCATGAAGGCAGCATCCATCATGAAGGACACTCACTGCCCAGGATATGCCCTCTTCTCGTTTTTACCATCAGGGAGGAGGTACAGGAGCCTGAAGCCCCAAAGCTTCTTCCCCCCGCCAGCGGATTTCATAATCATCATGAATAATATTTTGCTCTCTATTTGCACTGCTTTTTTATATTTCATATTGTATCTTGTAATATTTACTTTATGTCCTAAGTTCAAAGTATATACAAGTTATATAACCTTGAGATTCATCTCCTGGCAGGCACCCTCAAAACAAGAAACCCAAAAGAACCCATTCAAAAAAGACTAGCAGACACCCAATGGGCAGAGAGAGAGAAAAATATAAATCCTGCAAACAATAAAAGCAATCAGAACGAAAGTGAGCCCATAAACATGAAGCGTGGAGCAGCCGGAGCAGGGCCACAGCTTCAGTTCACCACACAGTGGAGTAAAACATCACAGAGCCCTCAGACACGAAGCCCGGAGCAGGGCCACAGCCTCAGTTCATCACACAGTGGAGTATAACATCACAGAGCCCTCAGACACGAAGCCCGGAGCAGGGCCACAGCCTCAGTTCACCACACAGTGGAGTATAACATCACAGAGCCCTCAGACACGAAGCCCGGAGCAGGGCCACAGCCTCAGTTCATCACACAGTGGAGTATAACATCACAGAGCCCTCAGACACGAAGCCCGGAGCAGGGCCACAGCCTCAGTTCATCACACAGTGGAGTATAACATCACAGAGCCCTCAGACACGAAGCCCGGAGCAGGGCCACAGCCTCAGTTCATCACACAGTGGAGTATAACATCACAGAGCCCTCAGACACGAAGCCCGGAGCAGGGCCACAGCCTCAGTTCATCACACAGTGGAGTAAAACATCACGGAGCCCTCAGACACGAAGCCCGGAGCAGGGCCCACAGCTTCAGTTCATCACACAGTGGAGTATAACATCACAGAGCCCTCAGACACGAAGCCCGGAGCAGGGCCACAGCCTCAGTTCACCACACAGTGGAGTATAACATCACAGAGCCCTCAGACACGAAGCCCGGAGCAGGGCCACAGCCTCAGTTCATCACACAGTGGAGTATAACATCACAGAGCCCTCAGACACAAAGCCCGGAGCAGGGCCACAGCCTCAGTTCATCACACAGTGGAGTATAACATCACAGAGCCCTCAGACACGAAGCCCGGAGCAGGGCCACAGCCTCAGTTCATCACACAGTGGAGTATAACATCACAGAGCCCTCAGACACGAAGCCCGGAGCAGGGCCACAGCCTCAGTTCATCACACAGTGGAGTAAAACATCACGGAGCCCTCAGACACGAAGCCCGGAGCAGGCCAGATCAGGCCCACAGCCTCAAGACTCAGTGCGGAGAAGAGAAGAGCAAGCACCACAGAGCAGAGAGCAAAACCAGCTTAACACTCCCCTCACGTTCCCCTTAAACATTTCACCAGCTTGCACTGTTCTGCTGCCACAAAACAACAAATTTCGTAATGTATATCAGTGATAATAAACTTGATTCTGATTCTGTCTGTCTTCTAAACTCTAAGGAATACAGACTCAAATTGTTCAGCCTCTTGGTGGGACAATTCCCAGAATCTCCTTTGGACTGCTTCCAATGCCTAAACAGGGCACTTATTTTTAGGGAAGGGGTCCACGACTACACACATAATGAGCTGTTCTCTCACCAACGCCCTGTACAAATGTAAGGAAAATCTCCCTATTCTTAAATTCAAGCCCCTTTGCAATGAAGGCCAACTTGCCATTTGCCTTCTTAACTACTGGTGGGACCTGCCTGCTGATTGGTCATAGAATCATAGAATACTACAGCCCAAAAACAGCCCTTCAGCCCATCTTAGTCCATGGAGAACTTACGGTCTGTTTAGTCCCATTGACCTGCTCCCGGACCATAGCCCTCCATACCTCTCGCATCCATGCATTTACCCAAATTTTCTTAAATGTTGAAATTGAACCAGTATCCACCACCTCTGCTGACAGCTTGTTCTACGCTCTCATCACTCTCTGAATGAAGAAGTTCTCCTCTCACGTTCCCCTTAAACATTTCACCTTTCACCCTTAACCCATAACCTCTAGTTCTAGTCCCACCCAACCTCAGTGGAAAAGGACTGCTTGCATTTACCCTATTTATAGCCCTCGTAATATTTTGTGAATCTTTGTTAACAAATAAGTGGAACATCTGATCAGATATAATCAGATCAGTGTGGTAGACAAAAGGGATCTGGGAATACAGGTCCATAATTCGTTGAAAGTGGCATCACAGGTGGATAGGGTCGTAACGAAAGCTTTGACACGTTGGCCATCATAAATCAATGTATCGAGTACAGGAGATGCGATGTTATGTTGAAGTTGTGCAAGATGTTGGTGAGGCCTAGTTCAGAGTATTGAGTGCACTTTGGTCGCCTTATACAGGAAAGATGTAAATAAGGTTGAAAGAGTAGAGAGAAAATTTACCAGGATGTTTTCAGTACTGGAAGACCTGAGTTATAAGGGAAGATTGAATAGGTTAGGACTTTATTCCTTGGAATGTAGAAGATTGAGAGGAGATTTGATAGAGGTATACAAAATTATAAGAGGTACAGATAGGGTAAATGCAAGCAGGCTTTTCCACTGAGGCTGGATGGGACTACAATCAGAGGTCATGGGTTAAGAGTGACAGGTGAAAAGTTTAACGGGAATTTGAGAGCAAATCTGCTTTCATCAGAGGGCCGTGAAAGTGTGGAATGAGCTGTCAGTGCAAGTGGTGCACGCAAGCTCGATTTCAAAGTTTAAGAGAAGTTTGGATAGATACGTAGATGGTAGGGTTATGGAGGGCTATGGTCCCAGTGCAGGTCGATGGGAGTAAGCAGTTTAAATGGTTCGAAACAGACTAGATGGGCTGAAGGGGCTGTACTTTTTTATGACTATAAAAGAGGAAGCACGTTAAATGTAGGCATTTGGTACAGAATGAGTTCTTTGAGGTTTGTAGAGGAGGGAGGGAGACAACTTAAAGAAAGTAAGAGGGTAAAACAGTATTCACAAGCTGGATTAAGGAGACTTGGCTTTAAGGTAAAAGAGGGTAATTTTAAAGGAGGTGTGAGGGGCAAGTGTTTTACACAGAGAGGGATGGGTGCCTGCAATGAGCTGCCTGGAGCGGTGGTACAGGTAGAAACATCAGGGACTTTTAGGAAACGTTTAGGCAGGCGCATTAAATATGAGGAAAATGGAGGGACATTCTGTAGAGAGAGGGCATTAGTTTAGTCAGCTATTTGATTACTAATTTATCTGGTTCAGCACACACATTGTTGACCGAAGGGCCTGTCCCTGTGTTGTACTCTCCTCTGTTCTGTTGCAAGTACATTAAAAGCAAGAAGGTAGTTCGGAATGGAGGGTGTCGCCACAGGGACCTTATAGGAAATCTATGTGTGAAGTCAGGGGTTACGGTGGGGTCCTTCTCGTCAGTATCCTCCAGGAGAAGGGATGTGGAGATAGGGAGTTAGGGGAGGTGACGCCGATACTCTGGAACATGTCTGTGTTATAGCTCTTGGCATAATTAAGATGGATAATTCCCCAGGGCATGACAGGATGTATCCCAGATGCCAGGAGCAGCAAGGGCAGTGGGGGGTGGGGGGGCGGAGTTTGCAGGAGATTGCTGGGACTCTAATGGAGATATTTTGCATTTTCGTTAGGCATGTGTGAGGTACCAGAAGACTGTAAGAGCGTTAATGTTTTTCCTTTAATTAAGTGGGGAATAAGGGATAACCCAGGAATCTACAGACCAGTGAGTTTTATATCATTATCGGAAATTACCCATCAGGTAACTTCCCCATCAATTTGTGAACGGTCCATGAACACTACCTCGTCATTCCTTTCCTTGTGTTCTTTGTTTGGTCGTCTACAGTCATTCTATGTCTTTGAACTGTACCTCTGCCACAAAACAATAAATTTCATATCAAAATAGTTAGTGGTAATTGTTACATTTTGTAACTTCAAAATACTGAACTAATTCAGAGGAAGACAAAATCAAGAAGGAGGTACAGGAGCCTGAAGGCACACACTCAATGATTCAGAAACAGCTTCTTCCCCTTTGCCATCTGATTTCTGGATGGACATTGAACCCTGAGACTGTCTCACTACTTCTTTATTTCCTATTTTTTGCACTATTTATTTAATTTAACAAAAATATTTTACTTTATATATATACTTACTGTACTTCACAGTTTTTTCTCTATTATTGAGTATTGCATTGTATTGCTACCACAAAGTTAACATATTCCCTGACATATGCCGGTGAGATTAAATCTGTTTCTCATTCTGAGAGTACTCAAATATTATTTAAATACTAAATACACAACAAGAGTAAAGCTGATTCTGATGGAAATCTGAGGGACAGAATTAATATTCACTGGGGAAGTCTGGGACTGATTAGGAGTCAGCGTGTGTTAGGTGCGGGGCCACCATGTCTCACAACTCTGAGTTTTTCACAGGAGGTCAGTAAGCGAACTGAAGAAGATGAGTTAATAGACGTGGTTTATGTGGACTTTAGCAAGGCTTTTGGCCAAGTCCCACACGGGAGGCTGTTCAGAGGGATCAGGGTCAGCTTTATTATCACTGACATATGTAGGAAAATTTGTAATTATGAGTCAGCAGTACAGAGCAATGCATAAAAAATAAGAAACATATAAAATCACAAATAAGTCATGAAAAAATAGAACAGGAAGTGAGGTAGTGTTTGTGGGTTCATAGTCTGTTCAGAAGTCTGATGGCAGAGGGGAAGAAGCTGTTCCTAAAGCACAAGGTGTGTGTATTCAGGCTCCTGTACCTCTCCCTGGTGATAGTAATGAGAAAAGGGTATGTAGTAGGTGCTGTGTGTGGTGAGGCTGTGAGGAAGGACAGGTAGAAGATTGCAGTCACTCGGATGAGTTGAAGTGTAACATGAGGACAACATCAAAAGGTGATGAATACAGAACTGAAGGTGTTCTATTTGAATGCACACAACATACGCAATAAGGTAGATGATCTTTGTAGCACAGTTGGAGATCGGCAGGTATGATGTTATAATCATGGCTAAAGAAGATCATAGTTAAGATCCACGTCTACACATTGTATCAAAGGATAGGCAGATAAGCAAATGGGTGGCTGGCTCTGTTTGTTAAAAAAAAAGAAATCAAATCCTTAGAAAGAGGTGACATAGGATCGGAAGATACAGAATCCTTCTGGGTAGGCTAAAGAAACTTAAGGATAAAGTGACCCTGCTGGGAATTATATACAGGCCTCCAATCAGTAACCAGGATGTGGGGTACAGCTTACAATGGGAGATAGAAAAGGCATGTCAAAAGGACAATGTTATGATAGTCATGGGGAATTTCAATATGCAGGCAGGTTGGGAAAATCAGGCTGCTTCTGGATCCAAGAGAGGGAATTTATAGAGTGCCCAGGAGATGGCTTTTTAGAGCAGCTTGTGGTTGAACTCACTAGGGGAAAGGCAATTCTGGATTGGGTGTTGTGTAATAAACCAGATTTGATTAGGGAGCTTAAGATAAAGGGACCCTGAGGAGACAGTGATCATAATATCCTCCAGTTTGAGAAGAAGAAGCTAAAATCAGGTGCATCATTTTTACAGGCGGAGTAAAGGGCATTACAGAGGCACGAGAGAGGAGCTTGCCAAAGCTGACTGGACGGGGTCAATTCGGAAGGCGATGTCAGCAGATCAGCAATGGCTGATGTTTCTGGGGGCAATTCAGAAGGCACAGGATAGATACATCTCAAAGATGAAGAACTATCCTAAAGGGACAATAGCACAACCATGGCTGACAAGGAAAGTCAAAGACAGAATAAAATATAACAAAAACTAGTGGGTTAGAGGATTGGAAAACTTTTAAAAACCAAAGAAGTCAATCAGAAAACCTATAAGAAGAGAAAAGAGGTGATTTGATGGAAAGCTAGCCAATGAGAGAAAAGAGGATTCCAAATCTATTTTCAGATATATAACGAGTAAAATAGAGGCAGGAGTGCATATTGGATTGTTGGAAAATGATGCTGGAGAGGTAGTAATGGGGAAACAAAGAAATGGCAAATGAACTTACTCAGCATTTTGCATCAGCCTTCACTGTGGAAGACATTAGCAGAATGCCAAAAATGCGAGAGTGTCAGGGGGCAGAAGTGAGTGTCATTGCTATTACTAAGGAGAAGGTGTTTGGGAAGCTGAAAGGTCTGAAGGTGGATACATCACCTCAGCCAGATGGACTACACCACAGGGTTCTGATAGAGGTAGCTGAAGAGATTGTGGATGCAGTAGTAATGATTTTTCAGAAGTCACTAGATTCTGGAATGGTTCCGGAGGACTGGAAAATTGCAAATATTACTCCACTGTTTAAGGAGAGAGGAAGGTAGAAGAAAAGGAATTATGGGCCATTTAGCCTGGTCTCAATGATTGGGAAGATGTTGGAGTCCATTATTCAGGATGAGGTTTCAGGATACTTGGAGGCACAAAATAAAATAGGCCAAAGCCAGCATGGTTTCTTCAGGGGAATTCTAGCCTGACAAATCTTTTGGAATTCTTTGAGGGAATAATGAGTAGGACAGACAAAGGAGCATCAGTTAATGTTGTTTATTTAGAGTTTCAGAAGGCTTTTGACAAAGTGTCACACATGAAGTCATGGTATTACGGGAAAGATACTAGCATGGATAAAAGATTGGCTGACTGGCAGGAGGCAAAGAGTGGGAATAAAGGGAGCCTTTTCTGGTTGGCTGCTGGTGACCAGTGGTATTCCACAGGGGTTGATGTTGGGGCTGTTTCTTTTCATGTTATATGTTAATGATCCGGTCGATGGAATTGATGGCTTTGTAGCCACTTTGCAGATGATACAAAGATAGGTGGAGGGGCGGATAGTGTTGAAGAATCAGGGAGTCTGCGGAATGACGCAGTCAGATTGTGAGAATGGGCAAAGAAGTGACAGATGGAATACAGAGTCGGGAAGTGTATGGTCATGCACTTTGGTAGAATGAGTAAAACGGTAGACTATTTTCTAAACAGTGAGAAAATGCAAATATCTGAGGTGCGAAGGGACTTGGGAGTCCTTGTCCTTGTTCAAAATTCAAAGGTCAAAATGAAGTTAAAAGTAAATTTATTATCAAAATACATATACAGTATGTCACTATACATTTTCTTGTGGGCATACTCAATAAATTAATTGTAGCATAACCATAGTCGAATTACTGAAAGATTACACTAACCTGGGTGACAACAAACTGTTCAAATACAAAAAAAGGAAATAATAATTAATAAATAAATATGGAATAAATATTGAGAAAATGAGATGTAGAGTGCTTGTCATTGAATCCACAGGTTGTGGGAACATTTTCAATGATGGGGCAAGTGAAATTGAGGGAAGTTCCCAGGGGCTGATGGGATATACCCCAGGTTATTGAGAGAGGCAAGAGACGAGGTTAATGTGTTATCCATACTGTAGAGGACTGGCAGAGAATGCAATGGGATATAGATCAGTTGCAGATACAGGCAGAGAAATGGTAAATGGCCCTTTAGTTCAAGAGCCTGATAGCTGAGGGGTAGTGACTGATTCTGAACCTGGTGGAGTCAGTGCTGAGGCTCCTGTACCTTCTTCCTGGAGGTGGAGGTGATCCCTGATGATGGACACTAACTTCCTGTGTAATGGTGGGGAGGGCTTTACCCATGATGGATTGCGCTGTATCCACTACTTCATGTAGGATTTTCCATTCAAGGACATTGGTGTTTCCATACCAGGCTTGTGCAAGATTCCCTAAAGGTGAACTTGCAGGTTGAGTCAGTGGTAAGGAAGGCAAATGTAATATTAGCATGCATTTCAAGAAGACTAGGATATAAAAGTAAGGATGTTAATGAGGATTTATAAGGTTTTGGTTAGATCACATGGAGTATCGTGAACAGTTTTATGCTCCCTGTCTAAAAAAAGATGAGTTGATGTTGGAGAAGGTCGAGAGGAGGTTCACAAAAATGATTCAGGAATCGAAGTGTTCATACATGGGGAGCGTTTTATGGCTCTGGGTCTGTACTTACTGTAGTTTAGAAGAATGAGGCGGAATCTCATCGAAACCCATTGAATATTGAAAGGCATGGATAGAGTGGATGTGGAGAGGATGTTTCCTATAGTGGGGGGAGTCTAGGAGCAGAGGGCACAGCCTTAGAATGAAGGATCATCCAATTACAAACAGAGATGAGGAGGAATTTCTTTAGCCAAGGGGTAGTGAATCCATGGAATTCATTGCCAAAGATGGCTGTGGTTATCATGTCAATGGGTATGTTTAAAGTGTAGGCTGATAGGTTCTTGATTAGTCAGAGTGTTATGGGTTCAAGGCATGAGAATGGGGTTGAGAGGGATAATAAATCAGCCATGATGGAATAACAAAGCAGACCTGATGGGCCAAATTCTACTCCTATGTCTTATGGTCTAAAGGGGCACCTGTGAGGAGGGTAGTAGTGACAAAGTCTTGTGCTTGTCCCCTGCCAATGTCTCTCTAGGATAATGGGATCTCCTGCCCCCACCCCAGTCTCCTCAGAAAGGGGGCTTCTCCTGTCCCTGAAATCCAAACCCACTCCCACAACAGGATCAGAATCATTGTCTTACATGACATGAACTTGGTTCAGTGGCAGAGGTTTAGTGCAAAGACATAACCATGAGGTAGTACTCATGGATTCATGGTCCGTTCAGAAGTTTGATGGTGAATGTTCCTGAATCGTTGAGTGTGTCTTCAGGCTCCTGTATCTCCTCCTTGATGGCAGCAATAAGAAGAGGGCATGTCCTGGGTGGTGAGGTTAAGGCACTTAGGAAGCAAGGTGTGTAGGAAGCAGTCACTGGTCATGTTTCGATTTAGAGATCTCCCTTTTGGCTCAACAAGGCTGCACTATCCGATCACACCGCAGTGATCAGTTAACCTACTAACCTGTATGTCTTTGGGAAGTGAGAGGTAGACAGTGTACCCAGAGGAAACCCACGCAGTCACAAGGAGGACGTATGAACTCCTTACAGACAGTGGCAGGAATTGAACCCCGATCCGACAGCTGCCATTGTAACGTTATGCTAACCACTAAACTACTGCATTCTGGCACAGCCTTTAGTGCTTCAAGATGGTGATGTTGGAGTCTCCTGATCCTGGCACTTTTCTGACAAATGGCATCTGTACCTTCCAGTATAACCTCCATCTAGCATTTGGGACAGACCCTTCCCACAATATTTCTCTCTCTACCCCATCAACTTATAGTCACCCTAATCCCCTGTACTTATGAATCCACACCCTAATGTGACAAACATCAGATAGAAGGTGTGTTCCGGGGAATTCTCTGTGTGTGCGTGGATATTTGTCTGTTAATATTCTGAGGCCTCTCTCAGTCAGATTGACCATGGATATTGTGTCTGAGCTGACTAGATAGGCAAGCCTGAGCAGTATGATACAGAGAGCAAGCTGTTGCCCATGTAGCAAGCTCCCGTCTCCAAGCATCTGATGAACCCAGAGGAACGGCAGAGATCGATTCAGTCAGGTGCCTGCAGCGTTGCAGGAGCTGCCAGTCAGTGCTGAGCTCAATGTAGGGCTGCCTTCGGGATTTTTCCTCAGGGTTTACTCTGAAGCTTTCCCCATGAGTGGGTATAACCGTAAGGCAGTGGAGGTTTGCGATCAGATTTTCTTTCTCCGAGATGAGCTACCAACCACAGCTGACGAGCCCCATCTGCCTAAAGCGACTGATTTTAAGGAGCTAATAACCTGCTTTTGCCCAGCTCCTGTCAGTAGAAATGGTTCCGCTGGGCTTAATAGGAAACCCACACGTGAAGGCCAAGAGCTGGACTTGGTTGTCAGAGGCTATTTGAGGCACACGCCACTAATAGGTAGTGGGAGCTTGTCCCCATTACCACCCCCGGCTGTAACAACCTTAAGGAATCTCTGTTAATATTCTTTTATGTGCTGTATATGATGTATTACGGTGTTTTGCACTCTGGTCCCTGAGGAACATTTTTTCATTTAGCTGTGTACATGTGTATGGTCGAATGACAATAACCTTGAACTTGCGAACCAGCAGAGAGAGCAGACAGCAGTGTAGAACCTGGAGTTTATTAACATCAACATATTATGTGTGGGGTGCAGTCTGCATGGGCAAGGGGAAGGTTAGGCGAAATGGGCAGGGAGATGGGGAAAATGTGTTGGGAAGGGGGAATGGTTAGGTAGGTAGTGTATGGGTCGAAGGGGAGGGGAAAGCGGGACAATGAAGGGGGAAGGGGGAGATGTGGGAAGTGGAGAAGGGAGAGCTGGAGATAGATCCAAGGAGAGGTGTTGGGATGATGAAGGCAGAGGATATGGGGAGGAGAGGAGGGAGGGAGATGGGTGGAGCGCAGAGGACAGTGGAGAAGAGAGAAAGGAGGGGAGAGTGTAGAATGGGAAGCAGGAGAGTGGGGAAGGGGAACAGACATTACTGATGGCAGGGGCTGAAACGTATGGGGGACTTGGGGAGGAGAGATACAAGAGGAAGGGGAAGGGAAGGCAGTGATGGGGAGGGGTAAGGAAGGGGTGCAGACAGTGCTCAGGCAGGGGCTGCCCTCAGTCAATGTGATCGGGCGGCAGATCCCAGTTGGGGTTCTCAGGCCGGGGTTTGGGCCCGCCTGACTTCTTGGCCAGAAAGACCTGGTCGACGCCGAGTATGGCCAGTGCAGCCTGGGTAGCCAGCTGTAGTGCCGAGTGCTTCAGCAGCAGCGGCTCGCAGATGCCGGCTTGCACCACGTCCAGTGCCTCCTCACCGCCCGCTTCCAGGTCAAAGCCCAGGCTGGCTCTGCCACACTGGTGCAGCACCCGTAGCCGGGCCACGGCCTGCGGCTCCTTTCCACCTGCATTCCACACCAAGGCACCCGCCACCGATTCGAGAGCGTGCGCGAGGGCACTGAAGGCATGTCGCTCCAGGCCAGCGCAGGCCTCGGCCTCGGCCGCAAGCCGCACTGCCAGTGCCAGCTCAGTGGCACCAGCTCCGGGCACCAGGCGCCCATCGTGCCCCAGAAGCTGGTAGGTGCAAAGTCCATCATGGACAGCCTGCTCAACGGTGTCCAGCAGGCCTGGCGTGGAGCCCCGCAACAGGATGGTACGCTGCACTGTGCCCCCCTCCTCCTCCTCAGGCTCCAGTGTGACCAGGAGCCACCCACCCTCCTCACTCAAGCCCACACGCTGCAGGTGACCCAGCTCATCAGCCTCTGGGGGCCTTGGGTAGAGCAGCGGCCTGGCGTGTGCAGCCCGGGCCACAGTGGTCAGCAGCCGGCCGGAGCACAGCCGCAGCGACAGCAGGCCTCGGCGCTCAGCGTAATGCTGCGCGACCGGGTTCAAGCGGCCGCCCACCACCACCAGCTGCACGCCTGCCTTCTCCAGTTGTACCACCAATGCCTCCGTGGCGCGCTGCTCGGAGCTGCTAAGCACGCGCAGCTCGTTGGGGCCGCGTGCGAGCGCCGTGGCGGCCGCGCCGGCTCAAAGGCGCAGTCGTAGACAGCGACGCGCACTTGCCCCAGGGCGTGGACCAGACCCTCGGCCTCCGCTTCAGCCTTGTCCCCGGAGCCCAGGCACATCACCAGGCCGTGGACCAGCCGCGAGTCAGACAGGCCGCCGCCGGGGACCCAGCACACCCGTACCCTTTCGGGGTCCAGTTCCCAGCCGTGGTCCAAGACCTGCTGTACTGCCACGCAGGCTTCGGCCAACAGCTGTGGCAGTGGGCCCACCTCGCTACCCAGCTTGGCTCCCACCGCAACCCGCAGCACCCTCTCCACCCGCCCGGTGTCCGCCTCAGCCTCCAGCTCACCACAGCACAGGCCGTCCAGGAGCTGCAACGCCCGGTCAGCCGCCTGGCGCAGGCCGCCGCTCAGCTCGGCCACGGGCAGGCCGCTCTGCAGCGCAGCCCCGGCCTGTTCAAGCAGTGAGCCACCCAGTAGCAGGACAGTGGCCCGTCCGTCGCCCACTGCCTCAGCCTGAGCTTGCACCGCCTCTGCCAGCAGCCTGGCAGCCGGCTGCTCGACGTGCAGCTCACGAAGCACTGCGGCCACGCTGCCGTTCAGCAGGCCCCGAGGGCTGTCACCCACCACAAGCTTGCGCAGGCCGGCTGGCCCGAAGGTGGCCCTCAATGAGCGAGCCAGCTCGGTGCAGGCCTCCACGTTCCACAGCAAAACCTCCTCTGGGCCGCTCTGGTACCGAGATCCACTCGGCACCATCTGCGGGAAGCCTGGAGCCACAGGGACGTGGGCCGCCATTGCCTGCGGGGAGAGAGGCAGAGAATCAATGCAGAGTCCGAGGATTCCTGCTCCTCCCTTCAGTCAACCCAGCACCCTCTACCCTCCCTCACCCCCACTCCCTCCCCCTCACCTACCCCTACACCCGTCCATCACCCCCACTCCCTTCCCCCTCACTCACCCCTACACACCCCTCCATCACCCCACTCTCTCCCCCTCACCCACCTCTACACACCCCTCAATCACCCTCTACACTCTCCTACATTCACCCCACTCCCCTCCCCTCCTCTCCCACCCACACAGACCACTCCTCCACCCCTTCTACCCACCCCTTTGCCTCCACTCACCTCTCATCCCATCACCCTCCTCCATTACCTCTCTGGTGACCCAACGTTCAAAGCTAAGGGTGATAGATTGAGGGTGAGAGGGAAAAATTGAAAAGGGACCTGAGGGGCAACTATTTTTACACAGAAGATGGTGAGTATATGGAACGAGCTGCCGGAGGAAGTGGTGTTGCTCTGTGTCTTGCACTTGTCACTGCCCCCCACCCTTACCCCTCCCCTCCCCACCCCTTGGTTCCAGAAACTGAGGCCTGAATGTCAATGTCCAGCCTGCCCAGACACTGGTGGATTAGGATTAGCTGTCTGGTCAGAGATCATGTCTTGTGAGGAAAGGCTGCGGGCTTTTTTCTTTGGACTGAAGATGACTTGATAGAGGTAGACAAGATGATAAGAGGCTCAGATTGAGTGGACAGCCAGTGACTTTTCCCAGGGCAAAAATGCCAATATGAGGGGGCATAATTTTTAGGCGGTTGGCCGAAAGTATGTGGGGGATGTAGGAGGTAAGTTGTTTTATACAGGGATTTGGAAGAGGTGGTGGTGGAGAAATATACATTATGGATGTTTAAGAGACTCTTCTAAAGGCACGTGGATGAAAGAAAACTGGAAAGTAACAGTTCAATGGATCTTGGGGTAGTTTGAAAGGTTGGCACAGCTTTGTGAGCCGAAAGACCTGTACTGTTTTATGTTCTATGATCGTGCATGATTCCTGAAAGTGGAGGGAGTTGCAGCAGGAATGCTAGGAGAGGGGTCGAAGGAGGAGTGAGTGCCTTTCATTCTTATAAACCAAGGAGATGTCTATTTTACCGAATTTCTCCGCATAGGACCAGCCTCTGGAGTCGAGTTTGTATGTGCGCACACTCATATTTTGCTATTAGCGCACAAAGGAATTTAAACTGCACACAAAAAGTTGTCACCCTCTACTTTTCTGGTTTCTGATGCAGATGGTGTTGACAATGCAGTTTGCGATGATTTGTCTGCAGATTTTAGAATTGGCTTATTTATACTGTCTTTATTGAGGAATTATTGACTCACTATGTGGATTTCTAGAGAAACAAAGACCATGAAATACGATAGATGAACGAGATCAAAAATTATTAAACCTAGAGGAGATCAAGGTTTTTAATTGACTGTGTTTTGCTAGCTGTTAACTTGAATACCTCTACATATAAAGTTCAGTGTGCGCATGTTGTTGTCATTGGGCAAAAATTGCACAGCACAAGATTTTTGTGCACACTGGTCATTACAAATTAGAGGGGACATTGCCTTCAATTCATCCAGGGAACAAAATTAAGATTCCACATATCCATTTACAAGTAAAATCTATTTTTTTGTTACCTTAACAGGAAGATTTTTTTTCGATATCAATCACTCCACAACCAGTAACTCTTCTTCTCAGATGGCCTGCTGTGTGGGACACCTGGCTCTGTGCTGCTCAAACATCTGGCATCTGGGCTTCAGTTACACAGTTGGATTGTTGTTTGAATTTGATCTTCTCTTGTGACACAGTACAGGTGATTGTTGCACGGAGGCTGATGGGATATATACTACCTAGCTGCGGTTCCATGGAGAATCCTGTCTGTAGAGATCTTTGTGTTAGGACCACTTCTGGGGAGAGACCAGAATTCATCATTCTCATCATTATGTACCATGTCGTATGACATGGGTGGTCATGGTCTTCCCATGACCATGAACCTTCTAGGCAAATATTTCGACAGAAGTGCTTTGTCGTTGCCTTCTTCTGGGCAGCCTTCTTCAGAGATTATCTGCCTGGTGTCAGTGGTCACCTAACCAGGAGTTGTGATGTGCACCAGCTACTCATACGACCATCCACCACCTGCTCCCAAGGCTCTACATGACCCTGATCGGGGGGAAGTGCTAAGTAGGTGCTACAGCTTGCCCAGGAGTGACTAGCAGGCTAGCGGAGGGAAGGAGTGCCTTCTACCTCATTTGGTAGGGGCGTATCTCCACCCTGCCACCCAGAGATCAGAGGCCAAAATAAGACTGATAAATCTACTATGGATTTTAGAGGGTGGCTCAATCAGTGTTACGTTATTCCAGAGTCAGCAGTCTGGATTCAATTCTGCTGCTGACTGCAAGGTTTCTGTAGGTTCTCTCCATGACCTCCGGATCTCCTCTGGGTCAACAGATAGAGGGAGTGGGGTGGGCTAACGAGAATGGTTGATTAGACCAACTTCTGGGTGGAAGAAACTTTTAAGATGATGTGTTTTTTTCTTTTAATGGCTCTTTGGTGCTTTCCGGAGGCGAGCTTTTGGAAAAGGCAGTTTGGTGGGTGGGTAGGTATAAACTTCTGGCTTAATGATTAAACCTCAATGATTTTTCCCGTCTGCATCTTTGTGCTGGGACACAAACAAGTCCACTTATAGAGAGAGGGTGGGGCAACCAGAACTGGAGACCAAAATAAGACTGATAAATCCAACAAGGAAATCAGGGGAATAAGAAGGTGAGGGGAGGAAAAGGAGAAGGAGTACATGCTGGCAGGTAATAGGTCAAACCAGGTGAGGGGAAAGGTCAGAAGGTGGAGAGGCATTGCTGAAGTAAGAAGCTGGGTGATGATAGGTGGAAAGGCTGAAGAAGGAGGAATCTCATAGTTCCCTGAAAGTGGAATCCCATGTGGATAGGGTGGTGAAGAAAGCTTTTGGTATGCTGGCCTTTATTAATCAGAGCATTGAGAATAGGAGTTGGGATGTAATGTTGAAATTGTATAAGGCATTGGTAAGGCCAAATTTGCAGTATTGTGTACAGTTCTGGTCACTGAATTATAGGAAAAATGTCAATAAAATTGAGAGAGTACAGAGGAGGTTTACTAAAAAGTTGCCTGGGTTTCATCTCCTAAGTTACAGAGAAAGGTTGAACAAGTTAGGTCTTTATTCTTTGGAGCGTAGAAGGTTGAGAGGGGACTTGATAGAGGTGTTTAAAATTATGAGGGGGCTTGATAGAGTTGACGTAGATAGGCTTTTTCCATTGAGAGCGGGAAACATTCAAACAAGAGGACATGGGTTGAGAGTTAGAGGACAAAAGTTTAGGGGTAACATGAGGGGGAACTTTTTTACTCAGAGATTTGTGGCTGTGTGGAATGAGCTTCCAGAAGAAGAGGTTGAGGTAGGTTCAATGTTGTCGTTTAAAGTTAAATTGGATAGATATATGGACAGGAAGGGAATGGAGGGCTATGGACCGAATGCAGGTCAGTGGGACTAGGTGAGAGTAGGAGTTTGGCACGGACTAGAAGGTACAAGATGGCCTGCTTCCATGCTGTAATTGTTATATGGTTTATATGGTTATACGGTTATATGATAGGAGAGGAAAGTGGGAGAAAGGGAAGGATGAGGGGAGCCTGTGAGAGGGAATTCCTTCCTCACACCCTACTTTTCTTCGGTCATAGAATGGTGCAGCTTGGGAAATGACCAAAAAGCCCCTCATAAATCCGCTCCACACCCTCAAAGTTCTATGACATCACTTGGGAAATGTAGTTTGATTCAGGTGGTATACAGCTGCACGAGAATCTCGTCTGAAATACCACCACGTGTCTCTGCTAATATAGGAAGGCAGTTCCTATGTAATCAGCCTATTGATCTGTTGAGCTAGTTCTAAGAATATGTGGACTTGCACATCACCCCTCAATACTGGTAAGTATCCAATCATTCCTGGCCATCAGTGTTCTGGTAAAACCCAAAAGAAGGTGTGTGTCTGTGAGAGATGGAAGAATTTCCGTTCATTATCAAGCAAAACATGCACGGCCGGAACAGAATACAGTAGCTGATCACATTGTTTTATTTCTGACTGTGCACTCACTTCAAAGAACTTCAGTTCTGAATGTAATTTGCTTACTTTTATTGTTTGCACAGAATTTGTTTGGTTTTTGCATATTGGGTGGACGATGGGCTTTTGTTTTACTGGGTTTTATTGGGCTTCTTTGTTTCATGGATCCCTGGAAGGAGGCAAATCTCAATCATGTCATCAATGTAATCTGACCTGTAATCTGGGGAGAAGGTACAGACTGGAGCAGCCTGTTGACATGGGGAGAATGTACAGACTGGAGCAGCCTGTTGTCATGGGGAGAATGTAAAGACTGGAGCAGACTGTAGAAATGGGGAGAATGTACAGACTGGAGCAGCCTGTTGCCATGGGGAGAATGTACAGACTGGAGCAGCCTGTTGGCATGGGGAGAATGTACAGACTGGAGCAGACTGTTGCCATGGGGAGAATGTACAGACCGGAGCAGCCTGTTACCATAGGGAGAATGTACAGACTGGAGCAGCCTGTTGTCATGGGGAGAATGCACAAACTCGGGCAGCCTGTTGTCATTGGGAGAGTGTACAGACTGGGGCTACCTGTTGTCATGGGGAGAATGTACAGACTCAAGCAGCCTGTTGTCATGGGCAGAATGTACAGACTGGAGTAGCCTGTTGTCATGGGAGAATGTACAGACTGGAGCAGCCTTTTGTCATGGGGAGAATTTACAGACAGGAGCAGCCTGTTGTCATGGGCAGAATGTACAGAATGGAGCAGCCTATTGTCATGGGGAGAATGTACAGACTGGAGCAGCCTGTTGTCATGGGTAGAATGTACAGACAGGAGCAGCCTATTGTCATGGCGACAATGTACAGACAGGAGCAGCCTGTTTTCATGGAGAATATGTACAGAATGGAGCAGCCTGTTGCCATGGGGAGAATGTAAAGACTGGAGCAGCCGGTTGTCATGGGGAGAATGTACAGACTGGAGCAGCCTGTCGCCATGGGGAGAATTTACAGACTGGAGCAGCCTGTTGTCATGGGGAGAATGTACAGACTGGAGTAGCCTGTTGTCATGGGGAGAATGTACAGACTAGAGCAGCCTGTTGTCATGGGGAGAACGTACAGACTAGAGCAGCCTGTTGTCATGGGGAGAATGTACAGACTGGAGCAGCCTGTAGCCATGGGGAGAATGTACAGACAGGAGCAGCCTGTTGTCATGGCCACAACATAAAGACTGGAAGAGCCTGTTCTCATGAGGAGAATGGAAAGACTAGCGCAGCCTGTTGAAAAGGGGAGAATATACAGACTTGAGCAGCCTGTTGTCATGGGGAGAACGTACAGACTAAAGCAGCTTGTTGATATGGGGAGAATGTACAGACTGGGGCAGCCTGTTGTCATGGGGAGAATTTACAGTCTGGAGAACGCTGTTGCCATGGGGAGAATGTACAGACTGGAGTAGCCTGTTGTCTTGGGAGGAATGTACAGAATGCAGCAGCCTGATATCATGGGGAGAATGCACAGACTGGGGCAGACTGTTCTCATGGGGAGTATGTACAGACCGTAGCACCCTGTTGTCATGTGGAGAATGTACAGACCGGGGCAGCCTGTTGTCATTGGAAAAATATATAATCTGGGGCAGGCTGTTGTCATGGGGAGAATGTACAGACTGAAGCAGCCTGTTGTCATGGGAGAATGCACAGACTGCGGCTACCTGTTGTCATTGGGAGAATGTACAGTATGGAGCAGCCCGTTGTCATGGGGAGAATGTACAAACTGTGGCAGCCGGTTGTCATGGGCAGAATGTACAGACTGGAGCAGCCGGTTATCATAGGGAGAATGTACAGACTGGAACAGCCTGTTATCATAGGGAGAATGTACAGACTGGGAAAGCCTGTTGTCATGGGGAGAATGTACAGACTGGAGCAGATGCTGCGATGGTGAGAATGTACAGACTGGAGCAGCCTGCTGACATGGGAAGAATGTACAGAATGCAGAAGCCTGTTGTCATGGGGAGAATGTACAGACTGGAGCAGCCTGTTGTCATGCGGAGAATGTAGACTGGGGCAGCCTGTTGTAATGGGGAGAATGTACAGACTGGGGTAGCCTGTTGTCATGGGGAGAATATACAGACTGGAGCAGTCTGTTGTCATGGGGACAATTTATAAACTGGGGCAGCCTGTTGTCATTGGAAAAATGTACAAACTGGGGCAGCCTGCTGGCATGGGGAGAGTGTACAGACTTGGATTACTGGTTGTCATGGGGAGAATGTACAGACTGGGGCTTCCTGTTGTCATGGGGAGAATTTACAGACTGGAGCAGCCTGTTGTCATGGGCAGAATTTACAGACTGGAGCAGCCTTTTGCCATGGGGAGAATGTACAGACTGAAGCAGCCTGTTGTCATGGGGAGAATGTACAGATAAAGCAGCCTGTTGGCATGGGTAGAATGTACAGACTGGAGCAGCCTGTTGTAATGGGGAGAATGTACAACCTGGAGAAGCCTGTTGTCTTGGGGAGAATGTAGAGACAGGGGCCGCCTGTTGTCATCAGGAGCACTTACAAAATGGGGCAGATTGTTGTCATGGGGAGAGCAAACATACTGGGGTAGCCGGTTATCATCAGGAGAACTTACAGACTGGAGCAGCCTGTTGTCATGAAGAGAATGTACACACTGGAGCAGCCTGTTGTCATTCGGAAAAGCAGAAATTGGGGCAGCCTGTTGTCATGGGGAGAATGTACAGACTGCGGCTACCTGTTGTCATCGGGAGAATGTACAGACTGGAGCAGCCTGTTGTCATGGGGAGAATGTACAGACTGGAGCAGCCTGTTGTCATTCGGAAAAGCACAAATTGGGGCAGCCTGTTGTCATGGGGAGAATGTACAGACTGGGGCTACCTGCTGTCATCGGGAGAATGTACAGACTGGAGCAGCCTGTTGTCATGGGGAGAATGTACAGACTGAAGCAGCCTGTTATCATGGGGAGAATGTGCAGACTGGAGCAGGATGTTGTCATGGGGAGAATGTACAGACTAGAGCAGCCTGTTCACATGGGGAGAACGTACAGACTAGAGCAGCCTGTTGTCATGGGCAGAACGTACAGATTAGAGCATCTTGTTGACATGGGGAGAATGTACAGACTGGGGCAGTCTGTTGTCATGGGGAGAATGTAGAAACTGGGGCAGCCTGTTGTCATGGGGAGAATGTACAGACAGAAGCAGCCTGTTGCCATTGGGAAAATGTACAAACTGGGGCAGCCTGTTGACATGGACAGAGTGTACAGACTGGGCAACCTGTTGACATGGGGAGAGTGTACAGACTGGGACTACTGGTTGTCATGGGTAGAATGTACAGACTGGGGCAGCCTGTTGTCATGGGGAGAATGTACAGACTGGAGCAGTCTGTTGTCATGGGGAGAATGTACAGTCTGGAGCAGTCTGTTGTCATGGGGAGAATGTACAGACTGGAGCAGTCTGTTGTCACGGGGAGAATGTAGAAACTGGGGCAGCCTGTTGTCATGGGGAGAATGTACAGACTGAAGCAGCCTGTTGTCATGGGGAGAATGTAGAAACTGGGGCAGCCTGTTGTCATGGGGAGAATGTACAGACAGAAGCAGCCTGTTGCCATTGGGAAAATGTAAAAAATGGGGCAGCCTGTTGACATGGAGAGAGTGCACAGACTGGGCAACCTGTTGACATGGGGAGAGTGTACAGACTGGGACTACTGGTTGTCATGGGGAGAATGTACAGAATGGGGCTGCCTGTTGTCATGGGGAGAATGTAAAGAGTGTAGCAGGCTGTTGTCATGGGGTGAATGTACAGACTGGAGTAGCCTGTTGTCATTGGGAGAATGTACAGACTGGAGCAGCCTGTTGTCATGGGGAGAATGTACAGACTGGAGCAGCCTGTTGTCTTGGGCAGAATTTACAGACTGGAGAAGCCTTTTGCCGTGGGGAGAATGTACAAACTGGAGAAGCCTGATGTCTTGGGGAGAATGTACAGACAGCGGCAGCCTTTGTCATGGGGAGATTGTACAGACTGAGGAAGCCTGATGTCATGGGGAGAATGTACAGACTGGAGCAGCCTGTTGTCATGGGGAGAATGTAGAGACTGGAGCAGCCTGTTGTCATGGGGAGAATGTACAGACTGGGGCTACCTGTTGTCATCGGGAGGATGTACAGACTGGAGCAGCCTGTTGGCATGGGTAGAATGTACAGACTGGAGCAGCCTGTTGTCATGGGGAGAATGTACAACCTGGAGAAGCCTTTTGTCTTGGGGAGAATGTAGAGACAGGGGCCGCCTGTTGTCATCAGGAGCACTTACAAAATGGGACAGATTGTTGTCATGGGGAGAGCAAACATACTGGGGCAGCCTGTTATCATCAGGAGAATTTACAGACTGGAGCAGCCTGTTGTCATGGGGAGAATGTACAGACTGCAGCAACCTGTTGTCATGAAGAGAATGTACACACTGGAGCAGCCTGTTGTCATTCGGAAAAGCAGAAAATGGGGCAGCCTGTTGTCATGGGGAGAATGTACAGACTGGGGCTACCTGTTGTCATCGGGAGAATGTACAGACTGCAGATGCCTGTTGTCATGGGGAGAATGTACAGACTGGAGCAGCCTGTTGTCATGGGGAGAATGTACAGACTGGAGCAGCCTGTTGTCTTGGGCAGAATTTACAGACTGGAGAAGCCTTTTGCCGTGGGGAGAATGTACAGACTGAAGCAGCCTGGTTCATGGCGAGAATGTACAGACTGGAGCAACTGTTTGCCATGGGGAGAATGTACAAACTGGAGAAGCCTGATGTTTTGGGGAGAATGTAGAGACAGCGGCAGCCTTTGTCATGGGGAGAATGTACAGACTGAGGAAGCCTGATGTCATGGGGAGAATGTACAGACTGGAGCAGCCTGTTGTCATGGGGAGAATGTACAGACTGGAGCAGCCTGTTGTCATGGGGAGAATGTACAGACTGGGGCTACCTGTTGTCATCGGGAGGATGTACAGACTGGAGCAGCCTGTTGGCATGGGTAGAATGTACAGACTGGAGCAGCCTGTTGTCATGGGTAGAATGTACAGACAGGAGCAGCCTATTGTCATGGCGACAATGTACAGACAGGAGCAGCCTGTTTTCATGGGGAATATGTACAGAATGGAGCAGCCTGTTGCCATGGGGAGAATGTAAAGACTGGAGCAGCCGGTTGTCATGGGGAGAATGTACAGACTGGAGCAGCCTGTCGCCATGGGGAGAATTTACAGACTGGAGCAGCCTGTTGTCATGGGGAGAATGTACAGACTGGAGTAGCCTGTTGTCATGGGGAGAATGTACAGACTAGAGCAGCCTGTTGTCATGGGGAGAACGTACAGACTAGAGCAGCCTGTTGTCATGGGGAGAATGTACAGACTGGAGCAGCCTGTAGCCATGGGGAGAATGTACAGACAGGAGCAGCCTGTTGTCATGGCCACAACATAAAGACTGGAAGAGCCTGTTCTCATGAGGAGAATGGAAAGACTAGCGCAGCCTGTTGAAAAGGGGAGAATATACAGACTTGAGCAGCCTGTTGTCATGGGGAGAACGTACAGACTAAAGCAGCTTGTTGATATGGGGAGAATGTACAGACTGGGGCAGCCTGTTGTCATGGGGAGAATTTACAGTCTGGAGAACGCTGTTGCCATGGGGAGAATGTACAGACTGGAGTAGCCTGTTGTCTTGGGAGGAATGTACAGAATGCAGCAGCCTGATATCATGGGGAGAATGCACAGACTGGGGCAGACTGTTCTCATGGGGAGTATGTACAGACCGTAGCACCCTGTTGTCATGTGGAGAATGTACAGACCGGGGCAGCCTGTTGTCATTGGAAAAATATATAATCTGGGGCAGGCTGTTGTCATGGGGAGAATGTACAGACTGAAGCAGCCTGTTGTCATGGGAGAATGCACAGACTGCGGCTACCTGTTGTCATTGGGAGAATGTAAAGGATGGAGCAGCCCGTTGTCATGGGGAGAATGTACAAACTGTGGCAGCCGGTTGTCATGGGCAGAATGTACAGACTGGAGCAGCCTGTTATCATAGGGAGAATGTACAGACTGGGGAAGCCTGTCGTCATGGGGAGAATGTACAAACTGAAGCAGCCTGTTGTCATGGGAGAATGCACAGACTGCGGCTACCTGTTGTCATTGGGAGAATGTACAGTATGGAGCAGCCCGTTGTCATGGGGAGAATGTACAAACTGTGGCAGCCGGTTGTCATGGGCAGAATGTACAGACTGGAGCAGCCTGTTATCATAGGGAGAATGTACAGACTGGGGAAGCCTGTTGTCATGGGGAGAATGTACAAACTGGAGCAGCCTGTTGTCATGGGGAGAATGTACAGACTGGAGCAGCCTGTTATCATGGGGAGAATGTACAGACTGGAGCAGCCTGTTGTCATGGGGAGAATGTACAGACTGGAGCAGACTGTTGTCATGGGGAGAATGTACAGACTGAAGCAGCCTGTTATCATGGGGAGAATGTACAGACTGGAGCAGGTTGTTGTCATAGGGAGAATGTACAGACTAGAGCAGCCTGTTGACATGGGGAGAACGTACAGACTAGTGCAGCCTGTTGTCATGGGGAGAATATACAAACTGGAGCAGCCTGCTGCCATTGGGAAAATGTACAAACTGGGGCTGCCTGTTGACATGGAGAGAGTGTACAGACTCGGCAACCTGTTGACATGGGGAGAGTGTACAGACTGGGACTACTGGTTCTCATGGGGAGAATGTACAGACCGGGGCTGCCTGTTGTCATGGGGAGAATGTAAAGACTGTAGCAGGCTGTTGTCATGTGGTGAATGTACATACTGGAGTAGCCTGTTGTCATGGGGAGAATGTACAGACTGAAGCAACCTGTTTTTTTGGGCAGAATTTACAGACTGGAGAAGCCTTTGGCCGTGGGGAGAATGTACAGACTGGAGCAGCCTGTTGTCATGGGGAGAATGTACGGACTGGAGCAGACTGTTGTCATGGGGAGAATGTACAGACTGAAGCAGCCTGTTATCATGGGGAGAATGTACAGACTGGAGCAGGTTGTTGTCATGGGGAGAATGTACAGACTAGAGCAGCCTGTTGTCATGGGCAGAACGTACAGATTAGAACATCTTGTTGTCATGGGGAGAATGTACAAACTGGAGCAGCCTGCTGCCATTGGGAAAATGTACAAAATGGGGCAGCCTATTGACATGGAGAGAGTGTACAGACTGGGCAACCTGTTGACATGGGGAGAGTGTACAGACTGGGACTACTGGTTGTCCTGGAGAATGTACAGACCGGGGCTGCCTGTTGTCATGGGGAGAATGTAGAGACTGTAGCAGGCTGTTGTCATGGGGTGAAAGTACATACTGGAGTAGCCGGTTGTCATGGGGAGAATGTACAGACTGGAACAGCCTGTTATCATAGGGAGAATGTACAGACTGGGGAAGCCTGTCATCATGGGGAGAATGTACAAACTGGAGCAGCCTGCTGCGATGGGGAGAATGTACTGACTGGAGCAGCCTGCTGACATGGGAAGAATGTACAGAATGCAGAAGCCTGTTGTCATGGGGAGAATGTAGAGACTGTAGCAGGCTGTTGTCATGGGGTGAAAGTACATACTGGAGTAGCCTGTTGTCATTGGGAGAATGTACAAACTGGGGCAGCCTGTTGTCATGGGGAGAATGTACAGACTGAGGCAGCCTGTTGTCATGGGAGAATGCACAGACTGCGGCTACCTGTTGTCATTGGGAGAATGTACAGTATGGAGCAGCCCGTTGTCATGGGGAGAATGTACAAACTGTGGCAGCCGGTTGTCATGGGCAGAATGTACAGACTGGAACAGCCTGTTATCATAGGGAGAATGTACAGACTGGAACAGCCTGTTATCATAGGGAGAATGTACAGACTGGGGAAGCCTGTCATCATGGGGAGAATGTACAAACTGGAGCAACCTGTTGTCATGGGGAGAATGTACAGACTGGAGCAGACTGTTGTCATGGGGAGAATGTACAGACTGAAGCAGCCTGTTATCATGGGGAGAATGTACAGCCTGGAGAAGGTTGTTGTCATGGGGAGAATGTACAGACTAGAGCAGCCTGTTGACATGGGGAGAACGTACAGACTAGAGCAGCCTGTTGTCATGGGCAGAACGTACAGATTAGAACATCTTGTTGTCATGGGGAGAATATACAAACTGGAGCAGCCTGCTGCCATTGGGAAAATGTACAAACTGGGGCAGCCTGTTGACATGGAGAGAGTGTACAGACTCGGTAACCTGTTGACATGGGGAGAGTGTACAGACTGGGACTACTGGTTGTCATGGGGAGAATGTACAGACCGGGGCTGCCTGTTGTCATGGGGAGAATGTAAAGACTGTAGCAGGCTGTTGTCATGGGGTGAATGTACATACTGGAGTAGCCTGTTGTCTTGGGGAGAATGTACAGACTGGGGCAGCCTTTTGTCATGGGGAGTATGTACAGACCAGAACACCCTGTTGCCATGGGGAGAATGTATAGACTGGAGCAGCCTCTTGTCATGGGGAGAATGTAAAGACTGGAGCAGCCTGTTGTCATGGGGAGAATGCACAGACTGGAGCAGCCTGTTGTCATGGGGAGAATGTACAGACTGTGGCAGCTTGTTGTCATGGGGAGAATGTACAGACTGTGGCTACCTGTTGTCATGGGGAGAATGTACTGACTGGAGCTGCCTGTTGATACGGGAAGAGTGTACAGACTGGGGCAGCTTGTTGTCATCGGGAGAATGTACAGACTGAAGCAGCCTGTTATCATGGGGAGAATGTACAGACTGGAGCAGTTTGTTGTCATGGGGAGAACGTACAGACTAGAGCAGCCTGTTGTCATGGGCAGAACGTACAGATTAGAACATCTTGTTGTCATGGGGAGAATGTACAAACTGGAGCAGCCTGCTGCCATTGGGAAAATGTACAAAATGGGGCAGCCTATTGACATGGAGAGAGTGTACAGACTGGGCAACCTGTTGACATGGGGAGAGTGTACAGACTGGGACTACTGGTTGTCCTGGAGAATGTACAGACCGGGGCTGCCTGTTGTCATGGGGAGAATGTAGAGACTGTAGCAGGCTGTTGTCATGGGGTGAAAGTACATACTGGAGTAGCCTGTTGTCATGGGGAGAATGTACAAACTGTGGCAGCCGGTTGTCATGGGCAGAATGTACAGACTGGAACAGCCTGTTATCATAGGGAGAATGTACAGACTGGGGAAGCCTGTCGTTATGGGGAGAATGTACAAACTGGAGCAGCCTGCTGCGATGGGGAGAATGTACTGACTGGAGCAGCCTGCTGACATGGGAAGAATGTACAGAATGCAGAAGCCTGTTGTCATGGGGAGAATGTAGAGACTGTAGCAGGCTGTTGTCATGGGGTGAAAGTACATACTGGAGTAGCCTGTTGTCATTGGGAGAATGTACAAACTGGGGCAGCCTGTTGTCATGGGGAGAATGTACAGACTGAGGCAGCCTGTTGTCATGGGAGAATGCACAGACTGCGGCTACCTGTTGTCATTGGGAGAATGTACAGGATGGAGCAGCCCGTTGTCATGGGGAGAATGTACAAACTGTGGCAGCCGGTTGTCATGGGCAGAATGTACAGACTGGAGCAGACTGTTGTCATGGGGAGAATGTACAGACTGAAGCAGCCTGTTGTCATCGGGAGAATGTACAGCCTGGAGAAGGTTGTTGTCATGGGGAGAATGTACAGACTAGAGCAGCCTGTTGACATGGGGAGAACGTACAGACTAGAGCAGCCTGTTGTCATGGGCAGAACGTACAGATTAGAACATCTTGTTGTCATGGGGAGAATATACAAACTGGAGCAGCCTGCTGCCATTGGGAAAATGTACAAACTGGGGCAGCCTGTTGACATGGAGAGAGTGTACAGACTCGGTAACCTGTTGACATGGGGAGAGTGTACAGACTGGGACTACTGGTTGTCATGGGGAGAATGTACAGACCGGGGCTGCCTGTTGTCATGGGGAGAATGTAAAGACTGTAGCAGGCTGTTGTCATGGGGTGAATGTACATACTGGAGTAGCCTGTTGTCTTGGGGAGAATGTACAGACTGGGGCAGCCTTTTGTCATGGGGAGTATGTACAGACCAGAACACCCTGTTGCCATGGGGAGAATGTATAGACTGGAGCAGCCTCTTGTCATGGGGAGAATGTAAAGACTGGAGCAGCCTGTTGTCATGGGGAGAATGCACAGACTGGAGCAGCCTGTTGTCATGGGGAGAATGTACAGACTGTGGCAGCTTGTTGTCATGGGGAGAATGTACAGACTGTGGCTACCTGTTGTCATGGGGAGAATGTACTGACTGGAGCTGCCTGTTGATACGGGAAGAGTGTACAGACTGGGGCAGCTTGTTGTCATCGGGAGAATGTACAGACTGAAGCAGCCTGTTATCATGGGGAGAATGTACAGACTGGAGCAGTTTGTTGTCATGGGGAGAACGTACAGACTAGAGCAGCCTGTTGTCATGGGCAGAACGTACAGATTAGAACATCTTGTTGTCATGGGGAGAATGTACAAACTGGAGCAGCCTGCTGCCATTGGGAAAATGTACAAAATGGGGCAGCCTATTGACATGGAGAGAGTGTACAGACTGGGCAACCTGTTGACATGGGGAGAGTGTACAGACTGGGACTACTGGTTGTCCTGGAGAATGTACAGACCGGGGCTGCCTGTTGTCATGGGGAGAATGTAGAGACTGTAGCAGGCTGTTGTCATGGGGTGAAAGTACATACTGGAGTAGCCTGTTGTCATGGGGAGAATGTACAAACTGTGGCAGCCGGTTGTCATGGGCAGAATGTACAGACTGGAACAGCCTGTTATCATAGGGAGAATGTACAGACTGGGGAAGCCTGTCGTTATGGGGAGAATGTACAAACTGGAGCAGCCTGCTGCGATGGGGAGAATGTACTGACTGGAGCAGCCTGCTGACATGGGAAGAATGTACAGAATGCAGAAGCCTGTTGTCATGGGGAGAATGTAGAGACTGTAGCAGGCTGTTGTCATGGGGTGAAAGTACATACTGGAGTAGCCTGTTGTCATTGGGAGAATGTACAAACTGGGGCAGCCTGTTGTCATGGGGAGAATGTACAGACTGAGGCAGCCTGTTGTCATGGGAGAATGCACAGACTGCGGCTACCTGTTGTCATTGGGAGAATGTACAGGATGGAGCAGCCCGTTGTCATGGGGAGAATGTACAAACTGTGGCAGCCGGTTGTCATGGGCAGAATGTACAGACTGGAGCAGACTGTTGTCATGGGGAGAATGTACAGACTGAAGCAGCCTGTTGTCATCGGGAGAATGTACAGCCTGGAGAAGGTTGTTGTCATGAGGAGAATGTACAGACTAGAGCAGCCTGTTGACATGGGGAGAACGTACAGACTAGAGCAGCCTGTTGTCATGGGCAGAACGTACAGATTAGAACATCTTGTTGTCATGGGGAGAATATACAAACTGGAGCAGCCTGCTGCCATTGGGAAAATGTACAAACTGGGGCAGCCTGTTGACATGGAGAGAGTGTACAGACTCGGTAACCTGTTGACATGGGGAGAGTGTACAGACTGGGACTACTGGTTGTCATGGGGAGAATGTACAGACCGGGGCTGCCTGTTGTCATGGGGAGAATGTAAAGACTGTAGCAGGCTGTTGTCATGGGGTGAATGTACATACTGGAGTAGCCTGTTGTCTTGGGGAGAATGTACAGACTGGGGCAGCCTTTTGTCATGGGGAGTATGTACAGACCAGAACACCCTGTTGCCATGGGGAGAATGTATAGACTGGAGCAGCCTCTTGTCATGGGGAGAATGTAAAGACTGGAGCAGCCTGTTGTCATGGGGAGAATGCACAGACTGGAGCAGCCTGTTGTCATGGGGAGAATGTACAGACTGGAGCAGCCTGTTGTCATGGGGAGAATGTACAGACTGTGGCAGCTTGTTGTCATGGGGAGAATGTACAGACTGTGGCTACCTGTTGTCATGGGGAGAATGTACTGACTGGAGCTGCCTGTTGATACAGGAAGAGTGTACAGACTGGGGCAGCTTGTTGTCATCGGGAGAATGTACAGACTGAAGCAGCCTGTTATCATGGGGAGAATGTACAGACTGGAGCAGTTTGTTGTCATGGGGAGAACGTACAGACTAGAGCAGCCTGTTGTCATGGGCAGAACCTACAGATTAGAACATCTTGTTGTCATGGGGAGAATGTACAAACTGGAGCAGCCTGCTGCCATTGGGAAAATGTACAAAATGGGGCAGCCTATTGACATGGAGAGAGTGTACAGACTGGGCAACCTGTTGACATGGGGAGAGTGTACAGACTGGGACTACTGGTTGTCCTGGAGAATGTACAGACCGGGGCTGCCTGTTGTCATGGGGAGAATGTAGAGACTGTAGCAGGCTGTTGTCATGGGGTGAAAGTACATACTGGAGTAGCCTGTTGTCATTGGGAGAATGTACAAACTGGGGTAGCCTGTTGTCATGGGGAGAATGTACAGACTGAAGCAGCCTGTTGTCATGGGAGAATGCACAGACTGCGGCTACCTGTTGTCATTGGGAGAATGTACAGTATGGAGCAGCCCGTTGTCATGGGGAGAATGTACAAACTGTGGCAGCCGGTTCTCATTGGCAGAATGTACAGACTGGAACAGCCTGTTATCATAGGGAGAATGTACAGACTGGAGCAGCCTGCTGCGATGGGGAGAATGTACTGACTGGAGCAGCCTGCTGACATGGGAAGAATGTACAGAATGCAGAAGCCTGTTGTCATGGGGAGAATGTAAAGACTGTAGCAGGCTGTTGTCATGGGGTGAAAGTACATACTGGAGTAGCCTGTTGTCATTGGGAGAATGTACAAACTGGGGTAGCCTGTTGACATGGGGAGAATGTACAGACTGGGACTACTGGTTGTCCTGGAGAATGTACAGACCGGGGCTGCCTGTTGTCATGGGGAGAATGTAGAGACTGTAGCAGGCTGTTGTCATGGGGTGAAAGTACATACTGGAGTAGCCTGTTGTCATTGGGAGAATGTACAAACTGGGGCAGCCTGTTGTCATGGGGAGAATGTACAGACTGAGGCAGCCTGTTGTCATGGGAGAATGCACAGACTGCGGCTACCTGTTGTCATTGGGAGAATGTACGGTATGGAGCAGCCCGTTGTCATGGGGAGAATGTACAAACTGTGGCAGCCGGTTGTCATGGGCAGAATGTACAGACTGGAGCAGCCTGTTATCATAGGGAGAATGTACAGACTGGGGAAGCCTGTCGTCATGGGGAGAATGTACAGACTGGGGAAGCCTGTCATCATGGGGAGAATGTACAAACTGGAGCAACCTGTTGTCATGGGGAGAATGTACAGACTGGAGCAGACTGTTGTCATGGGGAGAATGTACAGACTGAAGCAGCCTGTTATCATGGGGAGAATGTACAGCCTGGAGAAGGTTGTTGTCATGGGGAGAATGTACAGACTAGAGCAGCCTGTTGACATGGGGAGAACGTACAGACTAGAGCAGCTTGTTGTCATGGGCAGAACGTACAGATTAGAACATCTTGTTGTCATGGGGAGAATATACAAACTGGAGCAGCCTGCTGCCATTGGGAAAATGTACAAACTGGGGCAGCCTGTTGACATGGAGAGAGTGTACAGACTCGGTAACCTGTTGACATGGGGAGAGTGTACAGACTGGGACTACTGGTTGCCATGGGGAGAATGTACAGACCGGGGCTGCCTGTTGTCATGGGGAGAATGTAAAGACTGTAGCAGGCTGTTGTCATGGGGTGAATGTACATACTGGAGTAGCCTGTTGTCTTGGGGAGAATGTACAGACTGGGGCAGCCTTTTGTCATGGGGAGTATGTACAGACCAGAACACCCTGTTGCCATGGGGAGAATGTATAGACTGGAGCAGCCTCTTGTCATGGGGAGAATGTAAAGACTGGAGCAGCCTGTTGTCATGGGGAGAATGCACAGACTGGAGCAGCCTGTTGTCATGGGGAGAATGTACAGACTGGAGCAGCCTGTTGTCATGGGGAGAATGTACAGACTGTGGCAGCTTGTTGTCATGGGGAGAATGTACAGACTGTGGCTACCTGTTGTCATGGGGAGAATGTACTGACTGGAGCTGCCTGTTGATACGGGAAGAGTGTACAGACTGGGGCAGCTTGTTGTCATCGGGAGAATGTACAGACTGAAGCAGCCTGTTATCATGGGGAGAATGTACAGACTGGAGCAGTTTGTTGTCATGGGGAGAACGTACAGACTAGAGCAGCCTGTTGTCATGGGCAGAACGTACAGATTAGAACATCTTGTTGTCATGGGGAGAATGTACAAACTGGAGCAGCCTGCTGCCATTGGGAAAATGTACAAAATGGGGCAGCCTATTGACATGGAGAGAGTGTACAGACTGGGCAACCTGTTGACATGGGGAGAGTGTACAGACTGGGACTACTGGTTGTCCTGGAGAATGTACAGACCGGGGCTGCCTGTTGTCATGGGGAGAATGTAGAGACTGTAGCAGGCTGTTGTCATGGGGTGAAAGTACATACTGGAGTAGCCTGTTGTCATTGGGAGAATGTACAAACTGGGGTAGCCTGTTGTCATGGGGAGAATGTACAGACTGAAGCAGCCTGTTGTCATGGGAGAATGCACAGACTGCGGCTACCTGTTGTCATTGGGAGAATGTACAGTATGGAGCAGCCCGTTGTCATGGGGAGAATGTACAAACTGTGGCAGCCGGTTCTCATTGGCAGAATGTACAGACTGGAACAGCCTGTTATCATAGGGAGAATGTACAGACTGGAACAGCCTGCTGCGATGGGGAGAATGTACAGACTGGAGCAGTCTGTTGTCATGGGGACAATTTATAAACTGGAGCTGCCTGTTGTCATGGGGAGAATGTACAGACTGGAGCAGCCTGTTGTCATGCGGAGAATGTAGACTGGGGCAGACTGTTGTAATGGGGAGAATGTACAGACTGGGGTAGCCTGTTGTCATGGGGAGAATGTACAGACTGGAGCAGTCTGTTGTCATGGGGACAATTTATAAAGTGGGGCGGCCTGTTGTCATTGGGAAAATGTACAAACTGGGGCAGCCTGTTGACATGGGGAGAGTGTACAGACTTGGATTACTGGTTGTCATGGGGAGAATGTACAGTCTGGGGCTTCCTGTTGTCATGGGGAGAATGTAAAGACTGGAGCAGGCTGCTGTCATGTGGTGAATGTACAGACCGGAGTAGCCTGTTGTCATTGGGAGAATTTTCAGACTGGAGCAGCCTGTTGTCATGGGCAGAATTTACAGACTGGAGCAGCCTTTTGCCGTGGGGAGAATGTACAGACTGAAGCAGCCTGTTGTTATCGGGAGAATGTACAGATAAAGCAGCCTGTTGGCATGGGTAGAATGTACAGACTGGAGCAGCCTGTTGTCATGGGGAGAATGTACAACCTGGAGAAGCCTTTTGTCTTGGGGAGAATGTAGAGGCAGGGGCCGCCTGTTGTCTTCAGGAGCACTTAGAAAATGGGGCAGATTGTTGTCATGGGGATAGCAAACAAACTGGGGCAGCCTGTTATCATCAGGAGAACCTACAGACTGGAGCAGCCTGTTGTCATGGGGAGAATGTACAGACTGCAGCAACCTGTTGTCATGAAGAGAATGTACACACTGGAGCAGCCTGTTGTCATTCGGAAAAGCACAAATTGGGGCAGCCTGTTGTCATGGGGAGAATGTACAGACTGGAGCAACCTGTTGTCATCGGGAGAATGTACAGACTGGAGCAGCCTGTTGTCATGGGGAGAATGTACAGACTGGAGCAGCCTGTTGTCATGGGGAGAATGTACAGACTGGAGCAGACTGTTGTCATGGGGAGAATGTACAGACTGAAGCAGCCTGTTATCATGGGGAGAATGTACAGACTAGAGCAGCCTGTTGACATGGGGAGAACGTACAGACTAGAGCAGCCTGTTGTCATGGGCAGAACGTACAGATCAGAACATCTTGTTGACATGAGGAGAATGTACAGACTGGAGCAGCCTGTTTTCATGGGGAGAATGTACAGACTGAAGCAGCCTGTTGTCATGGGGAGAATGTAGAAACTGGGGCAGCCTGTTGTCATGGGGAGAATGTACAGACAGAAGCAGCCTGTTGCCATTGGGAAAATGTAGAAACTGGGGCAGCCTGTTGACATGGAGAGAATGTACAGACAGAAGCAGCCTGTTGCCATTGGGAAAATGTAGAAACTGGGGCAGCCTGTTGACATGGAGAGAGTGTACAGACTGGGCAACCTGTTGACATGGGGACAGTGTACAGACTGGGACTACTGGTTGACATGGGGAGAATGTACAGGCTCGAGCAGCCTGTTGACTTGAGGAGAAGGTGCAGACTGAAGCAGCCTGTTGTCATGGGTAGAATGTACAGACTCGAGCAGCCTGTTGACATGGGGAGAATGTACAGACTGGAGCAGCCTGCTGTCATGGGGTGGACGTACATACTGGAGCAGCCTGTTGCAATGGGGAGAGTATACAGACTGGAGCAGCCTGTTGTCATGGGGAGAATGTATAGACTGGATCAGCCTGTTGTCATGGGGAGAATGTAGAGACTGGAGCAGCCTGTTGTCATGGGGAGAATGTACTGACTGGAGCTGCCTGTTGATACGGGAAGAGTGTACAGACTGGGGCAGCTTGTTGTCATCGGGAGAATGTACAGACTGGAGCAGCCTGTTGATATGGGGGAATTTACAGACTGGAGCAGCCTGTTGTCATGGGGAGAATGTACAGACTGGAGCAGACTGTTGTCATGGGGAGAATGTACAGACTGAAGCAGCCTGTTATCATGGGGAGAATGTACAGACTGGAGCAGGTTGTTGTCATGGGGAGAATGTACAGACTAGAGCAGCCTGTTGACATGGGGAGAACGTACAGACTAGAGCAGCCTGTTGTCATGGGCAGAACGTACAGATTAGAACATCTTGTTGTCATGGGGAGAATATACAAACTGGAGCAGCCTGCTGCCATTGGGAAAATGTACAAACTGGGGCAATCTGTTGACATGGGGAGAGTGTACAGACTGGGACTACTGGTTGTCATGGGGAGAATGTACAGACCGGGGCTGCCTGTTGTCATGGGAAGAATGTACAGATAAAGCAGCCTGTTGGCATAGGTAGAATGTACAGACTGGAGCAGCCTGTTGACATGGGGGAATGTAAAGACTGTAGCAGGCTGTTGTCATGGGATGAATGTACATACTGGAGTAGCCTGTTGTCATCGGGAGAATGTACAGACTGAAGCAGCCTGTTGTCATGGGAAGAATGTACAGATAAAGCAGCCTGTTGGCATAGGTAGAATGTACAGACTGGAGCAGCCTGTTGACATGGGGGAATGTATAGACTGGAGCAGCCTGTTGTCATGGGGAGAATGTACAGACTGGAGCAGACTGCTGTCATGGGGAGAATGTACAGACTGAAGCAGCCTGTTATCATGGGGAGAATGTACAGACTGGAGCAGGTTGTTGTCATGGGGAGAATGTACAGACTAGAGCAGCCTGTTGACATGGGGAGAAGATACAGACTAGAGCAGCCTGTTGTCATGAGCAGAACGTACAGATTAGAACATCTTGTTGTCATGGGGAGAATATACAAACTGGAGCAGCCTGCTGCCATTGGAAAAATGTACAATCTGGGGCAGCCTGTTGACATGGAGAGAGTGTACAGACTCGGCAACCTGTTGACATGGGGAGAGTGTACAGACTGGGACTACTGGTTGTCATGGGGAGAATGTACAGACCGGGGCTGCCTGATGTCATGGGGAGAATGCACAGACTGGGGCAGCCTTTTGTCATGGGGAGTATGTACAGATCAGAACGCCCTGTTGCCATGGGGAGAATGTATAGACTGGAGCAGCCTCTTGTCATCGGGATAATGTAATGACTGGATCAGCCTGTTGTCATGGGGAGAATGTACAGACTGTGGCAGCTTGTTGTCATGGGGAGAATGTACAGACTGTGGCTACCTGTTGTCATGGGGAGAATGTACAGACTGGAGAAGCCTGTTGACATGGGGCGAATATACATACTTAAACAGCCTGTTGTCATGGGGAGAATGTACAGATAAAGCAGCCTGTTGTCATGGGAAGAATGTACAGACTGGAGCAGCCAGCTGTGATGGGGAGAATGTACAGTCTGCAGCAGCCTGTTGACATGGGGAGAAGGTGCAGACTGAAGCAGCCTGTTGTCATGGGGAGAATGTACAGACTCGAGCAGCCTGTTGACTTGGGGAGAAGGTGCAGACTGAAGCAGCCTGTTGTCATGGGTCGAATGTACAGACTCGAGCAGCCTGTTGACATGGGGAGAATGTTCAGACTGGGGCAGCCTGTTGACTTGGGGAGAATGTGCAGACTGAAGCAGCCTGTTGTCATGGGGAGAATGTACAGACTGGAGCAGCCTGTTGACATGGGGAGAATGTACAGTCTGGAGCAGCCTGTTGTCATGGGGAGAATGTACAGACTGGAGAAGCCTGTTGTCATGGGGAGAATGTACAGACTGGGCAGCCCGTTGCCAAGTGGAGATTGTACAGACTAGAGCAGCCTGTTGCCAAGGGGACAATGTACAGGCTGGAGAAGCCTGTTGTCATGAGTAGAATATACAGACTGGGGCAGCCCGTTGTCATGGAGTGAATGTACAGAATGGAGCAGCCTGTTGCCAAGTGGACATTGTACAGGCCAGAGCTGTCTGCTTAAATGTGGAGGACGTACAGATTGGAGCAGCCTGTTGACATGGGGAGAATGGACAGTCTGGAGCAGCTTGTTGTCATCCGGAGAATGTACAGACTGGAGAAGCCTGTTGTCATGGGGAGAATGTAGAGACTGGAACAGCCTGTTGTCATGGGGAGAATGTAGAGACTGGAACAGCCTGTTGTCATGGTGAGAATGTAGAGACTGGAGCAGCCTGTTGTCATGGGGAGAACATACAGACTGTTGCAGCCTATTGTTATTGGGAGGATGTACAGTCTAAGGCAGCCTGTTGTCATGGGGAGAATGTACAGACTGGGGAAGCCTGTTGTCTTGGGGAGAATGTACAGACTGGAGCAGCCTGCTGTGATGGGGAAAATGTACAGACTGGAGCAGCCTGTTGACTTGGGGAGAATCTACAGACTGGAGCAGCCTGTTGTCATGGGGAGAATATACAGTCTGGAGCAGCCTGTTGTCATGGGGAGAATGCACAGACTGGAGCAGCCTGTTGTCATGGGGAGAATGTACAGACAGAAGCAGCCTGTTGTCATGTGGAGAATGTACTGACTGGAGCTGCCTGTTGATACGGGAAGAGTGTACAGACTGGGGCAGCTTGTTGTCATCGGGAGAATGTACAGACTGGAGCAGACGGTTGTCATGGGGAGAATGTACAGACTGAAGCAGCCTGTTATCATGGGGAGAATGTACAGACTGGAGCAGTTTGTTGTCATGGGCAGAACGTACACATTAGAACATCTTGTTGTCATGGGGAGAATGTGCAAACTGGAGCAGCCTGCTGCCATTGGGAAAATGTACAAACTGGGGCAGCCTGTTGACATGGAGAGAGTGTACAGACTGGGACTACTGGTTGTCCTGGAGAATGTACAGACCGGGGCTGCCTGTTGTCATGGGGAGAATGTAAAGACTGTAGCAGGCTGTTGTCATGGGGTGAAAGTACATACTGGAGTAGCCTGTTGTCATTGGGAGAATGTACAAACTGGGGCAGCCTGTTGTCATGGGGAGAATGTACAGACTGAAGCAGCCTGTTGTCATGGGAGAATGCACAGACTGCGGCTACCTGTTGTCATTGGGAGAATGTACAGTATGGAGCAGCCCGTTGTCATGGGGAGAATGTACAAACTGTGGCAGCCGGTTGTCATGGGCAGAATGTACAGACTGGAACAGCCTGTTATCATAGGGAGAATGTACAGACTGGGGAAGCCTGTCATCATGGGGAGAATGTACAAACTGGAGCAGCCTGTTGTCATGGGGAGAATGCACAGACTGGGGAAGCCTGTCGTCATGGGGAGAATGTACAAACTGGAGCAGCCTGCTGCGATGGGGAGAATATACAGACTGGAGCAGCCTGTTGTCATGCGGAGAATGTAGACTGGGGCAGACTGTTGTAATGGGGAGAATGTACAGACTGGGGTAGCCTGTTGTCATGGGGAGAATGTACAGACTGCAGCAGTCTGTTGTCATGGGGACAATTTATAAACTGGAGCAGTCTGTTGTCATTGGGAAAATATACAAACTGGGGCAGCCTGTTGACATGGAGAGAGTGTACAGACTGGGCAACCTGTTGACATGGGGAGAATGTAAAGACTGGAGCAGGCTGTTGTCATGTGGTGAATGTACAGACTGGAGTAGCCTGTTGTCATTGGGAGAATTTACAGACTGGAGCAGCCTGTTGTCATGGGCAGAATTTAGAGACTGGAGCAGCCTTTTGCCGTCGGGAGAATGTACAGACTGATGCAGCCTGTTGTTATGGGGAGAATGTACAGATAAAGCAGCCTGTTGGCATGGGTAGAATTTACAGACTGTAGCAGCCTGTTGTCATGGGGAGAATGTACAACCTGGAGAAGCCTTTTGTCTTCGGGAGAATGTAGAGGCAGGGGCCGCCTGTTGTCATCAGGAGCACTTACAAAATGGGGCAGATTGTTGTCATGGGGAGAGCAAACAAACTGGGGCAGCCTGTTATCATCAGGAGAACCTACAGACTGGAGCAGCCTGTTCTGATGGGGAGAATGTACAGACTGCAGCAACCTGCTGTTATGAAGAGAATGTACACACTGGAGCAGCCTGTTGTCATTCGGAAAAGCACAAATTGGGGCAGCCTGTTGTCATGGGGAGAATGTACAGACTGGAGCAACCTGTTGTCATCGGGAGAATGTACAGACTGGAGCAGCCTGTTGACATGGGGAGAATGTACAGACTAGAGCAGCCTGTTGACATGGGGAGAACGTACAGATTAGAGCAGCCTGTTGTCATGGGCAGAACGTACAGATTAGAACATCTTGTTGTCATGGGGAGATATACAAACTGGAGCAGCCTGCTGCCATTGGGAAAATGTACAAACTGGGGCAATCTGTTGACATGGGGAGAGTGTACAGACTGGGACTACTGGTTGTCATGGGGAGAATGTACAGACCGGGGCTGCCTGTTGTCATGGGGAGAATGTAAAGACTGTAGCAGGCTGTTGTCATGGGGTGAATGTACATACTGGAGTAGCCTGTTGTCATCGGGAGAATGTACAGACTGAAGCAGCCTGTTGTCATGGGAAGAATGTACATATAAAGCAGCCTGTTGGCATAGGTAGAATGTACAGACTGGAGCAGCCTGTTGACATGGGGGAATGTACAGACTGGAGCAGCCTGTTGTCATGGGGAGAATGTACAGACTGGAGCAGACTGTTGTCATGGGGAGAATGTACAGACTGAAGCAGCCTGTTATCATGGGGAGAATATACAAACTGGAGCAGCCTGCTGCCATTGGGAAAATGTACATTCTGGGGCAGCCTGTTGACATGGAGAGAGTGTACAGACTCGGCAACCTGTTGAAATGGGGAGAGTGTACAGACTGGGACTACTGGTTGTCATGGGGAGAATGTACAGACCGGGGCTGCCTGATGACATGGGGAGAATGCACAGACTGGGGCAGCCTTTTGTCATGGGGAGTATGTACAGATCAGAACACCCTGTTGCCATGGGGAGAATGTATAGACTGGAGCAGCCTCTTGTCATCGGGAGAATGTAAAGACTGGAGCAGCCTGTTGTCATGGGGAGAATGTACAGACTGTGGCAGCTTGTTGTCATGGGGAGAATGTACAGACTGTGGCTACCTGTTGTCATGGGGAGAATGTACAGACTGGAGAAGCCTGTTGACATGGGGCGAATGTACATACTTAACCAGCCTGTTGTCATGGGGAGAATGTACAGATAAAGCAGCCTGTTGTCATGGGTCGAATGTACAGACTCGAGCAGCCTGTTGACATCGGGAGAATGTTCAGACTGGGGCAGGCTGTTGACTTGGGGAGAATGTGCAGACTGAAGCAGCCTGTTGTCATGGGGAGAATGTACAGACTGGAGAAGCCTGTTGTCATGGGGAGAATGTACAGACTGGGGCAGCCCGTTGCCAAGTGGAGATTGTACAGACTAGAGCAGCCTGTTGCCAAGGGGACAATGTACAGGCTGGAGAAGCCTGTTGTCATGAGGAGAATATACAGACTGGGGCAGTCCGTTGTCATGGAGTGAATGTACAGAATGGAGCAGCCTGTTGCCAAGTGGACATTGTACAGACTAGAGCTGTCTGCTTAAATGTGGAGGACGTACAGATTGGAGCAGCCTGTTGACATGGGGAGAATGGACAGTCTGGAGCAGCCTGTTGTCATCCGGAGAATGTACAGACTGGAGAAGCCTGTTGTCATGGGGAGAATGTAGAGACTGGAACAGCCTGTTGTCATGGGGAGAATGTAGAGACTGGAACAGCCTGTTGTCATGGTGAGAATGTAGAGACTGGAGCAGCCTGTTGTCATGGGGAGAACATACAGACTGTTGCAGCCTATTGTTATTGGGAGGATGTACAGTCTAGGGCAGCCTGTTGTCATGGGGAGAATGTACAGACTGGGGAAGCCTGTTGTCTTGGGGAGAATGTACAGACTGGAGCAGCCTGCTGTGATGGGGAGAATGTACAGACTGGAGCAGCCTGTTGACTTGGGGAGAATCTACAGACTGGAGCAGCCTGTTGTCATGGGGAGAATATACAGTCTGGAGCAGCCTGTTGTCATGGGGAGAATGCACAGACTGGAGCAGCCTGTTGTCATGGGGAGAATGTACAGACAGAAGCAGCCTGTTGTCATGTGGAGAATGTACTGACTGGAGCTGCCTGTTGATACGGGAAGAGTGTACAGACTGGGGCAGCTTGTTGTCATCGGGAGAATGTACAGACTGGAGCAGACGGTTGTCATGGGGAGAATGTACAGACTGAAACAGCCTGTTATCATGGGGAGAATGTACAGACTGGAGCAGTTTGTTGTCATGGGGAGAATGTACAGACTAGAGCAGCCTGTTGACATGGGGAGAACGTACAGACTAGAGCAGCCTGTTGTCATGGGCAGAACGTACAGATTAGAACATCTTGTTGTCATGGGGAGAATGTGCAAACTGGAGCAGCCTGCTGCCATTGGGAAAATGTACAAACTGGGGCAGCTTGTTGTCATCGGGAGAATGTACAGACTGAAGCAGCCTGTTATCATGGGGAGAATGTACAGACTGGAGCAGTTTGTTGTCATGGGGAGAACGTACAGACTAGAGCAGCCTGTTGTCATGGGCAGAACGTACAGATTAGAACATCTTGTTGTCATGGGGAGAATGTACAAACTGGAGCAGCCTGCTGCCATTGGGAAAATGTACAAACTGGGGCAGCCTGTTGACATGGAGAGAGTGTACAGACTGGCCAACCTGTTGACATGGGGAGAGTGTACAGACTGGGACTACTGGTTGTCCTGGAGAATGTACAGACCGGGGCTGCCTGTTGTCATGGGGAGAATGTAAAGACTGTAGCAGGCTGTTGTCATGGGGTGAAAGTACATACTGGAGTAGCCTGTTGTCATTGGGAGAATGTACAAACTGGGGCAGCCTGTTGTCATGGGGAGAATGTACAGACTGAAGCAGCCTGTTGTCATGGGAGAATGCACAGACTGCGGCTACCTGTTGTCATTGGGAGAATGTACAGTATGGAGCAGCCCGTTGTCATGGAGAGAATGTACAAACTGTGGCAGCCGGTTGTCATGGGCAGAATGTACAGACTGGAGCAGCCTGTTATCATAGGGAGAATGTACAGACTGGGGAAGCCTGTCGTCATGGGGAGAATGTAGACTGGGGCAGACTGTTGTAATGGGGAGAATGTAGACTGGGGCAGACTGTTGTAATGGGGAGAATGTACAGACTGGGGTAGCCTGTTGTCATGTGGAGAATGTACAGACTGGAGCAGTCTGTTGTCATGGGGACAATTTATAAACTGGAGCAGCCTGTTGTCATTGGGAAAATGTACAAACTGGGGCAGCCTGTTGACATGGGGAGAGTGTACAGACTTGGATTACTGGTTGTCATGGGGAGAATGTACAGACTGGAGCTTCCTGTTGTCATGGGGAGAATGTAAAGACTGGAGCAGGCTGTTGTCATGTGGTGAATGTACAGACTGGAGTAGCCTGTTGTCATTGGGAGAATTTACAGACTGGAGCAGCTTGTTGTCATGGGCAGAATTTACAGACTGGAGCAGCCTTTTGCCGTGGGGAGAATGTACAGACTGAAGCAGCCTGTTGTTATGGGGAGAATGTACAGATAAAGCAGCCTGTTGGCATGGGTAGAATTTACAGACTGGAGCAGCCTGTTGTCATGGGGAGAATGTACAGACAGAAGCAGCCTGTTGTCATGTGGAGAATGTACTGACTGGAGCTGCCTGTTGATACGGGAAGAGTGTACAGACTGGGGCAGCTTGTTGTCATCGGGAGAATGTACAGACTGGAGCAGACGGTTGTCATGGGGAGAATGTACAGACTGAAGCAGCCTGTTATCATGGGGAGAATGTACAGACTGGAGCAGTTTGTTGTCATGGGGAGAATGTACAGACTAGAGCAGCCTGTTGACATGGGGAGAACGTACAGAGTAGAGCAGCCTGTTGTCATGGGCAGAACGTACAGATTAGAACATCTTGTTGTCATGGGGAGAATGTGCAAGCTGGTGCAGCCTGCTGCCATTGGGAAAATGTACAAACTGGGGCAGCCTGTTGACATGGAGAGAGTGTACAGACTGGGCAACCTGTTGACATGGGGAGAATGTAAAGACTGGAGCAGGCTGTTGTCATGTGGTGAATGTACAGACTGGAGTAGCCTGTTGTCATTGGGAGAATTTACAGACTGGAGCAGCCTGTTGTCATGGGCAGAATTTAGAGACTGGAGCAGCCTTTTGCCGTCGGGAGAATGTACAGACTGATGCAGCCTGTTGTTATGGGGAGAATGTACAGATAAAGCAGCCTGTTGGCATGGGTAGAATTTACAGACTGGAGCAGCCTGTTGTCATGGGGAGAATGTACAACCTGGAGAAGCCTTTTGTCTTCAGGAGAATGTAGAGGCAGGGGCCGCCTGTTGTCATCAGGAGCACTTACAAAATGGGGCAGATTGTTGTCATGGGGAGAGCAAACAAACTGGGGCAGCCTGTTATCATCAGGAGAACCTACAGACTGGAGCAGCCTGTTGTCATGGGGAGAATGTACAGACTGCAGCAACCTGTTGTCATGAAGAGAATGTACACACTGTTGTACATTTGTGCTTTGTGAATGACAACAATGCCTGTTGTCATTCGGAAAAGCACAAATTGGGGCAGCCTGTTGTCATGGGGAGAATGTACAGACTGGAGCAACCTGTTGTCATCGGGAGAATGTACAGACTGGAGCAGCCTGTTATCATGGGGAGAATGTACAGACTGGAGCAGCCTGTTGTCATGGGGAGAATGTACAGACTGGAGCAGACTGTTGTCATGGGAAGAATGTACAGACTGAAGCAGCCTGTTATCATGGGGAGAATGTACAGACTGGAGCAGGTTGTTGTCATGGGGAGAATGTACAGACTAGAGCAGCCTGTTGACATGGGGAGAACGTACAGACTAGAGCAGCCTGTTGTCATGGGCAGAACGTACAGATCAGAACATCTTGTTGACATGGGGAGAATGTACAGACTGGGGCAGCCTGTTTCATGGGGAGAATGTACAGACTGAAGCAGCCTGTTGTCATGGGGAGAATGTAGAAACTGTGGCAGTCTGTTGACATGGGGAGAATGGACAGTCTGGAGCAGCCTGTTGTCATCCGGAGAATGTACAGACTGGAGAAGCCTGTTGTCATGGGGAGAATGTACAGACTGGGGCAGCCTGTTGTCATGGGGCGAATGTATAGACTGGAGCAGACTGTTGTCAAGTGGAGATTGTACAGACTAGAGCAGCCTGTTGCCATGGGGACAATGTACAGGCTGGAGAAGCCTGTTGTCATGAGGAGAATATACAGTCTGGGGCAGCCCGTTGTCATGGAGTGAATGTACAGAATGGAGCAGCCTGTTGCCAAGTGGAGATTGTACAGACTAGAGCTGTCTGCTTAAATGTGGAGGACGTACAGATTGGAGCAGCCTGCTGTCATGGGGAGGACGTACATACTGGAGCAGCCTGTTGCAATGGGGAGAGTATACAGACTGGAGCATCCTGTTGTCATGGGGAGAATGTATAGACTGGAACAGCCTGTTGACATGGGGAGAATGTAGAGACTGGAGCAGCCTGTTGTCATGGGGAGAATGTACTGACTGGAGCTGCCTGTTGATACGGGAAGAGTGTACAGACTGGGGCATCTTGTTGTCATCGGGAGAATGTACAGACTGGAGCAGCCTGTTGACATGAGGGAATGTACAGACTGGAGCAGCCTGTTGTCATGGGGAGAATGTACAGAGTGAAGCAGCCTGTTGTCAAGTGGAGATTGTACAGACTAGAGCAGCCTGTTGCCAAGGGGACAATGTACAGGCTGGAGAAGCCTGTTGTCATGAGGAGAATATACAGACTGGGGCAGCCCGTTGTCATGGAGTGAATGTACAGACTAGAGCTGTCTGCTTAAATGTGGAGGACGTACAGATTGGAGCAGCCTGTTGACATGGGGAGAATGGACAGTCTGGAGCAGCCTGTTGTCATCCGGAGAATGTACAGACTGGAGAAGCCTGTTGTCATGGGGAGAATGTAGAGACTGGAACAGCCTGTTGTCATGGGGAGAATGTAGAGACAGGAACAGCCTGTTGTCATGGGGAGAATGTAGAGACTGGAGCAGCCTGTTGTCATGGGGAGAACATACAGACTGTTGCAGCCTATTGTTATTGGGAGGATGTACAGTCTAGGGCAGCCTGTTGTCATGGGGAGAATGTACAGACTGGGGAAGCCTATTGTCTTGGGGAGAATGTACAGACTGGAGCAGCCTGCTGTGATGGGGAGAATGTACAGACTGGAGCAGCCTGTTATCATGGGGAGAATGTACAGACTGGAGCAGTTTGTTGTCATGGGGAGAATGTACAGACTAGAGCAGCCTGTTGACATGGGGAGAACGTACAGAGTAGAGCAGCCTGTTGTCATGGGCAGAACGTACAGATTAGAACATCTTGTTGTCATGGGGAGAATGTGCAAGCTGGTGCAGCCTGCTGCCATTGGGAAAATGTACAAACTGGGGCAGCCTGTTGACATGGAGAGAGTGTACAGACTGGGCAACCTGTTGACATGGGGAGAATGTAAAGACTGGAGCAGGCTGTTGTCATGTGGTGAATGTACAGACTGGAGTAGCCTGTTGTCATTGGGAGAATTTACAGACTGGAGCAGCCTGTTGTCATGGGCAGAATTTAGAGACTGGAGCAGCCTTTTGCCGTCGGGAGAATGTACAGACTGATGCAGCCTGTTGTTATGGGGAGAATGTACAGATAAAGCAGCCTGTTGGCATGGGTAGAATTTACAGACTGGAGCAGCCTGTTGTCATGGGGAGAATGTACAACCTGGAGAAGCCTTTTGTCTTCAGGAGAATGTAGAGGCAGGGGCCGCCTGTTGTCATCAGGAGCACTTACAAAATGGGGCAGATTGTTGTCATGGGGAGAGCAAACAAACTGGGGCAGCCTGTTATCATCAGGAGAACCTACAGACTGGAGCAGCCTGTTGTCATGGGGAGAATGTACAGACTGCAGCAACCTGTTGTCATGAAGAGAATGTACACACTGTTGTACATTTGTGCTTTGTGAATGACAACAATGCCTGTTGTCATTCGGAAAAGCACAAATTGGGGCAGCCTGTTGTCATGGGGAGAATGTACAGACTGGAGCAACCTGTTGTCATCGGGAGAATGTACAGACTGGAGCAGCCTGTTATCATGGGGAGAATGTACAGACTGGAGCAGCCTGTTGTCATGGGGAGAATGTACAGACTGGAGCAGACTGTTGTCATGGGAAGAATGTACAGACTGAAGCAGCCTGTTATCATGGGGAGAATGTACAGACTGGAGCAGGTTGTTGTCATGGGGAGAATGTACAGACTAGAGCAGCCTGTTGACATGGGGAGAACGTACAGACTAGAGCAGCCTGTTGTCATGGGCAGAACGTACAGATCAGAACATCTTGTTGACATGGGGAGAATGTACAGACTGGGGCAGCCTGTTTCATGGGGAGAATGTACAGACTGAAGCAGCCTGTTGTCATGGGGAGAATGTAGAAACTGTGGCAGTCTGTTGACATGGGGAGAATGGACAGTCTGGAGCAGCCTGTTGTCATCCGGAGAATGTACAGACTGGAGAAGCCTGTTGTCATGGGGAGAATGTACAGACTGGGGCAGCCTGTTGTCATGGGGCGAATGTATAGACTGGAGCAGACTGTTGTCAAGTGGAGATTGTACAGACTAGAGCAGCCTGTTGCCATGGGGACAATGTACAGGCTGGAGAAGCCTGTTGTCATGAGGAGAATATACAGTCTGGGGCAGCCCGTTGTCATGGAGTGAATGTACAGAATGGAGCAGCCTGTTGCCAAGTGGAGATTGTACAGACTAGAGCTGTCTGCTTAAATGTGGAGGACGTACAGATTGGAGCAGCCTGCTGTCATGGGGAGGACGTACATACTGGAGCAGCCTGTTGCAATGGGGAGAGTATACAGACTGGAGCATCCTGTTGTCATGGGGAGAATGTATAGACTGGAACAGCCTGTTGACATGGGGAGAATGTAGAGACTGGAGCAGCCTGTTGTCATGGGGAGAATGTACTGACTGGAGCTGCCTGTTGATACGGGAAGAGTGTACAGACTGGGGCATCTTGTTGTCATCGGGAGAATGTACAGACTGGAGCAGCCTGTTGACATGAGGGAATGTACAGACTGGAGCAGCCTGTTGTCATGGGGAGAATGTACAGAGTGAAGCAGCCTGTTGTCAAGTGGAGATTGTACAGACTAGAGCAGCCTGTTGCCAAGGGGACAATGTACAGGCTGGAGAAGCCTGTTGTCATGAGGAGAATATACAGACTGGGGCAGCCCGTTGTCATGGAGTGAATGTACAGACTAGAGCTGTCTGCTTAAATGTGGAGGACGTACAGATTGGAGCAGCCTGTTGACATGGGGAGAATGGACAGTCTGGAGCAGCCTGTTGTCATCCGGAGAATGTACAGACTGGAGAAGCCTGTTGTCATGGGGAGAATGTAGAGACTGGAACAGCCTGTTGTCATGGGGAGAATGTAGAGACAGGAACAGCCTGTTGTCATGGGGAGAATGTAGAGACTGGAGCAGCCTGTTGTCATGGGGAGAACATACAGACTGTTGCAGCCTATTGTTATTGGGAGGATGTACAGTCTAGGGCAGCCTGTTGTCATGGGGAGAATGTACAGACTGGGGAAGCCTATTGTCTTGGGGAGAATGTACAGACTGGAGCAGCCTGTTGACATGGGGAGAATCTACAGACTGGAGCAGCCTGTTGTCATGGGGAGAATATACAGTCTGGAGCAGCCTGTTGTCATGAGGAGAATGCACAGATTGGAGCAGCCTGTTGTCATGGGGAGAATGTACAGACAGAAGCAGCCTGTTGTCATGTGGAGAATGTTCTGACTGGAGCTGCCTGTTGATACGGGAAGAGTGTACAGACTGGGGCAGCTTGTTGTCATCGGGAGAATGTACAGACTGGAGCAGACGGTTGTCATGGGGAGAATGTACAGACTGAAGCAGCCTGTTATCATGGGGAGAATGTACAGACTGGAGCAGTTTGTTGTCATGGGGAGAATGTAGACTGGGGCAGACTGTTGTAATGGGGAGAATGTACAGACTGGAGCAGTCTGTTGTCATGGGGACAATTTATATACTGGGGCAGCCTGTTGTCATTGGGAAAATGTACAAACTGGGGCAGCCTGTTGACATGGGGAGAGTGTACAGACTTGGATTACTGGTTGTCATGGGGAGAATGTACAGACTGGGGCTTCCTGTTGTCATGGGGAGAATGTAATGACTGGAGCAGGCTGTTGTCCTGTGGTGAATGTACAGACTGGAGTAGCCTGTTGTCATTGGGAGAATTTACAGACTGGAGCAGCCTGTTGTCATGGGCAGAATTTACAGACTGGAGCAGCCTTTTTGCCGTGGGGAGAATGTACAGACTGAAGCAGCCTGTTGTTATGGGGAGAATGTACAGATAAAACAGCCTGTTGGCATGGGTAGAATGTACAGACTGTAGCAGCCTGTTGTCATGGGGAGAATGTACAACCTGGAGAAGCCTTTTGTCTTCGGGAGAATGTAGAGGCAGGGGCCGCCTGTTGTCTTCAGGAGCACTTACAAAATGGGGCAGATTGTTGTCATGGGGATAGCAAACAAACTGGGGCAACCTGTTATCATCAGGAGAACCTACAGACTGGAGCAGCCTGTTGTCATGGGGAGAATGTACAGACTGGAGCAGCCTGTTGTCATGGGGAGAATGTACAGACTGCAGCAACCTGCTGTCATGAAGAGAATGTACACACTGGAGCAGCCTGTTGTCATTCGGAAAAGCACAAATTGGGGCAGCCTGTTGTCATGGGGAGAATGTACAGACTGAAGCAACCTGTTGTCATCGGGAGAATGTAAAGACTGGAGCAGCCTGTTGTCATGGGGAGAATGTACAGACTGGAGCAGCCTGTTGTCATGGGGACAATGTGCAGACTGGAGCAGCCTGTTGTCATGGGGAGAATGTACAGACTGGAGCAGACTGTTGTCATGGGGAGAATGTACAGACTGAAGCAGCCTGTTATCATGGGGAGAATGTACAGACTGGAGCAGGTTGTTGTCATGGGGAGAATGTACAGACTAGAGCAGCCTGTTACATGGGGAGAACGTACAGACTAGAGCAGCCTGTTGTCATGGGCAGAACGTACAGATCGGAACAACTTGTTGACATGGGAAGAATGTACAGACTGGGGCAACCTGTTGTCATGGGGAGAATGTACAGACTGAAGCAGCCTGTTGTCATGGGGAGAATGTAGAAACTGGGGCAGTCTGTTGTCATGGGGAGAATGTACAGACAGAAGCAGCCTGTTGCCATTGGGAAAATGTACAAACTGGGGCAGCCTGTTGACATGGAGAGAGTGTACAGACTGGGCAACCTGTTGATATGGGGAGAGTGTACAGACTGGGACTACTGGTTGACATGGGGAGAATGTACAGACTCGAGCAGCCTGTTGACTTGGGGAGAAGGTGCAGACTGAAGCAGCCTGTTGTCATGGGTCGAATGTACAGACTCGAGCAGCCTGTTGACATGGGCAGAATGTTCAGACTGGGGCAGCCTGTTGACTTGGGGAGAATGTGCAGTCTGAAGCAGCCTGTTGTCATGGGGAGAATGTACAGACTGGAGCAGCCTGTTGACATGGGGAGAATGTACAGACTGGAGAAGCCTGTTGTCATGGGGAGAATGTACAGACTGGGGCAGCCTGTTGTCATGGGGCGAATGTATAGACTGGAGCAGACTGTTGTCAAGTGGAGATTGTACAGACTAGAGCAGCCTGTTGCCATGGGGACAATGTACAGGCTGGAGAAGCCTGTTGTCATGAGGAGAATATACAGTCTGGGGCAGCCCGTTGTCATGGAGTGAATGTACAGAATAGAGCAGCCTGTTGCCAAGTGGAGATTGTACAGACTAGAGCTGTCTGCTTAAATGTGGAGGACGTACAGATTGGAGCAGCCTGTTGACATGGGGAGAATGGACAGTCTGGAGCAGCCTGTTGTCATCCGGAGAATGTACAGACTGGAGAAGCCTGTTGTCATGGGGAGAATGTAGAGACTGGAACAGCCTGTTGTCGTGGGTATAAATGTAGAGACTGGAGCAGCCTGTTGTCATGGGGAGAACATACAGACTGTTGCAGCCTATTGTTATTGGGAGGATGTACAGTCTAGGGCTGCCTGTTGTCATGGGGAGAATGTACAGACTGGGGAAGCCTGTTGTCTTGGGGAGAATGTACAGACTGGAGCAGCCTGCTGTGATGGGGAGAATATACAGTCTGGAGCAGCCTGTTGTCATGGGGAGAATGCACAGACTGGAGCAGCCTGTTGTCATGGGGAGAATGTACAGACAGAAGCAGCCTGTTGTCATGTGGAGAATGTTCTGACTGGAGCTGCCTGTTGATACGGGAAGAGTGTACAGACTGGGGCAGCTTGTTGTCATCGGGAGAATGTACAGACTGGAGCAGACGGTTGTCATGGGGAGAATGTACAGACTGAAGCAGCCTGTTATCATGGGGAGAATGTACAGACTGGAGCAGTTTGTTGTCATGGGGAGAATGTACAGACTAGAGCAGCCTGTTGACATGGGGAGAACGTACAGACTAGAGCAGCCTGTTGTCATGGGCAGAACCTACAGATTAGAACATCTTGTTGTCATGGGGAGAATGTACAAACTGGAGCAGCCTGCTGCCATTGGGAAAATGTACAAACTGGGGCAGCCTGTTGACATGGAGAGAGTGTACAGACTGGGCAACCTGTTGACATGGGGAGAGTGTACAGACTGGGACTACTGGTTGTCATGGGGAGAATGTACAGACTGGGGCTGCCTGTTGTCATGGGGCGAATGTATAGACTGGAGCAGACTGTTGTCAAGTGGAGATTGTACAGACTAGAGCAGCCTGTTGCCATGGGGACAATGTACAGGCTGGAGAAGCCTGTTGTCATGAGGAGAATATACAGTCTGGGGCAGCCCGTTGTCATGGAGTGGATGTACAGAATAGAGCAGCCTGTTGCCAAGTGGAGATTGTACAGACTAGAGCTGTCTGCTTAAATGTGGAGGACGTACAGATTGGAGCAGCCAGCTGTCATGGGGAGGACGTACATACTGGAGCAGCCTGTTGCAATGGGGAGAGTATACAGACTGGAGCAGCCTGTTGTCATGGGGAGAATGTATAGACTGGAACAGCCTGTTGACATGGGGAGAATGTAGAGACTGGAGCAGCCTGTTGTCATGGGGAGAATGTACTGACTGGAGCTGCCTGTTGATACGGGAAGAGTGTACAGACTGGGGCATCTTGTTGTCATCGGGAGAATGTACAGACTGGAGCAGCCTGTTGACATGGGGAGAATGTACAGAGTGAAGCAGCCTGTTGTCAAGTGGAGATTGTACAGACTAGAGCAGCCTGTTGCCAAGGGGACAATGTACAGGCTGGAGAAGCCTGTTGTCATGAGGAGAATATACAGACTGGGGCAGCCCGTTGTCATGGAGTGAATGTACAGACTAGAGCTGTCTGCTTAAATGTGGAGGACGTACAGATTGGAGCAGCCTGTTGACATGGGGAGAATGGACAGTCTGGAGCAGCCTGTTGTCATCCGGAGAATGTACAGACTGGAGAAGCCTGTTGTCATGGGGAGAATGTAGAGACTGGAACAGCCTGTTGTCATGGGGAGAATGTAGAGACAGGAACAGCCTGTTGTCATGGGGAGAATGTAGAGACTGGAGCAGCCTGTTGTCATGGGGAGAATATACAGTCTGGAGCAGCCTGTTGTCATGGGGAGAATGTACAGACAGAAGCAGCCTGTTGTCATGTGGAGAATGTTCTGACTGGAGCTGTCTGTTGATACATGAAGAGTGTACAGACTGGGGCAGCTTGTTGTCATCGGGAGAATGTACAGACTGGAGCAGACGTTTGTGATGGGGAGAATGTACAGACTGAAGCAGCCTGTTATCATGGGGAGAATGTACAGACTGGAGCAGTTTGTTGTCATGGGGAGAATGTACAGACTGGAGCAGCCTGTTGTCATGGGGACAATGTGCAGACTGGAGCAGCCTGTTGTCATGGGGAGAATGTACAGACTGGAGCAGACTGTTGTCATGGGGAGAATGTACAGACTGAAGCAGCCTGTTATCATGGGGAGAATGTACAGACTGGAGCAGGTTGTTGTCATGGGGAGAATGTACAGACTAGAGCAGCCTGTTACATGGGGAGAACGTACAGACTAGAGCAGCCTGTTGTCATGGGCAGAACGTACAGATCGGAACAACTTGTTGACATGGGAAGAATGTACAGACTGGGGCAACCTGTTGTCATGGGGAGAATGTACAGACTGAAGCAGCCTGTTGTCATGGAGAGAATGTAGAAACTGGGGCAGTCTGTTGTCATGGGGAGAATGTACAGACAGAAGCAGCCTGTTGCCATTGGGAAAATGTACAAACTGGGGCAGCCTGTTGACATGGAGAGAGTGTACAGACTGGGCAACCTGTTGACATGGGGAGAGTGTACAGACTGGGACTACTGGTTGACATGGGGAGAATGTACAGACTCGAGCAGCCTGTTGACTTGGGGAGAAGGTGCAGACTGAAGCAGCCTGTTGTCATGGGTCGAATGTACAGACTCGAGCAGCCTGTTGACATGGGGAGAATGTACAGACTGGGGCAGCCTGTTGACTTGGGGAGAATGTGCAGACTGAAGCAGCCTTTTGTCATCGGGAGAATGTACAGACTGGAGCAGCCTGTTGACATGGGGAGAATGTACAGACTGGAGCAGCCTGTTGACATGGGGAGAATGGACAGTCTGGAGCAGCCTGTTGTCATCCGGAGAATGTACAGACTGGAGAAGCCTGTTGTCATGGGGAGAATGTATAGACTGGAGCAGACTGTTGTCAAGTGGAGATTGTACAGACTAGAGCAGCCTGTTGCCATGGGGACAATGTACAGGCTGGAGAAGCCTGTTGTCATGAGGAGAATATACAGTCTGGGGAAGCCTGTTGTCTTGGGGAGAATGTACAGACTGAAGCAGCCTGTTATCATGGGGAGAATGTACAGACTGGAGCAGCCTGTTGACATGGGGAGAATGGACAGTCTGGAGCAGCCTGTTGTCATCCGGAGAATGTACAGACTGGAGAAGCCTGTTGTCATCGGGAGAATGTACAGACTGGAGCAGACGTTTGTCATGGGGAGAATGTACAGACTGAAGCAGCCTGTTATCATGGGGAGAATGTACAGACTGGAGCAGTTTGTTGTCATGGGGAGAATGTACAGACTAGAGCAGCCTGTTGACATGGGGAGAACGCACAGACTAGAACAGCCTGTTGTCATGGGCAGAACCTACAGATTAGAACATCTTGTTGTCATGGGGAGAATGTACAAACTGAAGCAGCCTGCTGCCATTGGGAAAATGTACAAACTGGGGCAGCCTGTTGACATGGAGAGAGTGTACAGACTGGGCAACCTGTTGACATGGGGAGAGTGTACAGACTGGGACTACTGGTTGTCCTGGAGAATGTACAGACTGGGGCTGCCTGTTGTCATGGGGAGAATGTAGAGACTGGAGCAGCCTGTTGTCATGGGGAGAACATACAGACTGTTGCAGCCTATTGTTATTGGGAGGATGTACAGTCTAGGGCAGCCTGTTGTCATGGGGAGAATGTACAGACTGGGGAAGCCTGTTGTCTTGGGGAGAATGTACAGACTGGAGCAGCCTGCTGTGATGGGGAGAATGTACAGACTGGAGCAGCCTGTTGACATGGGGAGAATCTACAGACTGGAGCAGCCTGTTGTCATGGGGAGAATATACAGTCTGGAGCAGCCTGTTGTCATGGGGAGAATGCACAGACTGGAGCAGCCTGTTGTCATGGGGAGAATGTACAGATAAAGCAGCCTGTTGGCATAGGTATAATGTACAGACTGGAGCAGCCTGTTGACATGGGGGAATATACAGTCTGGAGCAGCCTGTTGTCATGGGGAGAATGCACAGACTGGAGCAGCCTGTTGTCATGGGGAGAATGTACAGACAGAAGCAGCCTGTTGTCATGTTGAGAATGTTCTGACTGGAGCTGCCTGTTGATACGGGAAGAGTGTACAGACTGGGGCAGCTTGTTGTCATCGGGAGAATGTACAGACTGGAGCAGACGGTTGTCATGGGGAGAATGTACAGACTGAAGCAGCCTGTTATCATGGGGAGAATGTACAGACTGGAGCAGTTTTTTGGCATGGGGAGAATGTACAGACTAGAGCAGCCTGTTGTCATTGGCAGAACCTACAGATTAGAACATCTTGTTGTCATGGGGAGAATGTACAAACTGGAGCAGCCTGCTGCCATTGGGAAAATGTACAAACTGGGGCAGCCTGTTGACATGGAGAGAGTGTACAGACTGGGCAACCTGTTGACATGGGGAGAGTGTACAGACTGGGACTACTGGTTGTCCTGGAGAATGTACAGACCGGGGCTGCCTGTTGTCATGGGGAGAATGTAAAGACTGTAGCAGGCTGTCGTCATGGGGTGAAAGTACATACTGGAGTAGCCTGTTGTCATTGGGAGAATGTACAAACAGGGCAGCCTGTTGTCATGGGGAGAATGTACAGACTGAAGCAGCCTGTTGTCATGGGGAGAATGCAGAGACTGCGGCTACCTGTTGTCATTGGGAGAATGTACAGTATGGAGCAGCCCGTTGTCATGGGGAGAATGTACAAACTGTGGCAGCCGGTTGTCATGGGCAGAATGTACAGACTGAAGCAGCCTGTTGTCATGCGGAGAATGTAGACTGGGGCAGACTGTTGTAATGGGGAGAATGTACAGACTGGAGCAGTCTGTTGTCATGGGGACAATTTATAAACTGGGGCAGCCTGTGTCATTGGGAAAATGTACAAACTGGGGCAGCCTGTTGACATGGGGAGAGTGTACAGACCTGGATTACTGGTTGTCATGGGGAGAATGTACAGACTGGGGCTTCCTGTTGTCATGGGGAGAATGTAAAGACTGGAGCAGGCTGTTGTCATGTGGTGAATGTACAGACTGGAGTAGCCTGTTGTCATTGGGAGAATTTACAGACTGGAGCAGCCTGTTGTCATGGGGAGAATTTACAGACTGGAGCAGCCTTTTTGCCGTGGGGAGAATGTACAGACTGAAGCAGCCTGTTGTTATGGGGAGAATGTACAGATAAAACAGCCTGTTGGCATGGGTAGAATGTACAGACTGTAGCAGCCTGTTGTCATGGGGAGAATGTACAACCTGGAGAAGCCTTTTGTCTTCGGGAGAATGTAGAGGCAGTTGTCTTCAGGAGCACTTACAAAATGGGGCAAATTGTTGTCATGGGGATAGCAAACAAACTGGGGCAGCCTGTTATCATCAGGAGAACCTACAGACTGGAGCAGCCTGTTGTCATGGGGAGAATGTACAGACTGCAGCAACCTGTTGTCATGAAGAGAATGTACACACTGGAGCAGCCTGTTGTCATTCGGAAAAGCACAAATTGGGGCAGCCTGTTGTCATGGGGAGAATGTACAGACTAGAGCAGCCTGTTGTCATGGGCAGAACGTACAGATCGGAACAACTTGTTGACATGGGAAGAATGTACAGACTGGGGCAGCCTGTTGTCATGGGAGAATGTACAGACTGAAGCAGCCTGTTGTCATGGGGAGAATGTAGAAACTGGGGCAGTCTGTTGTCATGGGGAGAATGTACACACTGGAGCAGCCTGTTGTCATTCGGAAAAGCACAAATTGGGGCAGCCTATTGTCATGGGGACAATGTACAGACTGGAGCAACCTGTTGTCATCGGGAAAATGTACAGACTGGAGAAGCCTTTTGTCTTCGGGAGAATGTAGAGGCAGGGGCCGCCTGTTGTCATGGGGACAATGTACAGACTGGAGCAGCCTGTTGTCATGGGAGAATGTACAGACTGGAGCAGACTGTTGTCATGGGGAGAATGTACAGACTGAAGCAGCCTGTTGTCATGGGGAGAATGTACAACCTGGAGAAGCCTTTTGTCTTCGGGGAGAATGTAGAGGCAGGGGCCGCCTGTTGTCTTCAGGAGCACTTACAAAATGGGGCACATTGTTGTCATGGGGATAGCAAACAAACTGGGGCAGCCTGTTATCATCAGGAGAACCTACAGACTGGAGCAGCCTGTTGTCATGGGGAGAATGTACAGACTGCAGCAACCTGTTGTCATGAAGAGAATGTACACACTGGAGCAGCCTGTTGTCATTCGGAAAAGCACAAATTGGGGCAGCCTGTTGTCATGGGGAGAATGTACAGACTGGAGCAACCTGTTGTCATCGGGAGAATGTACAGACTGGAGCAGCCTGTTGTCATGGGGAGAATGTACAGACTGGAGCAGCCTGATGTCATGGGGACAATGTACAGACTGGAGCAGCCTGTTGTCATGGGGAGAATGTACAGACTGGAGCAGACTGTTGTCATGGGGAGAATGTACAGACTGAAGCAGCCTGTTATCATGGGGAGAATGTACAGACTGGAGCAGGTTGTTGTCATGGGGAGAATGTACAGACTAGAGCAGCCTGTTGACATGGGGAGAACGTACAGACTAGAGCAGCCTGTTGTCATGGGCAGAACGTACAGATCGGAACAACTTGTTGACATGGGAAGAATGTACAGACTGGGGCAGCCTGTTGTCATGGGGAGAATGTACAGACTGAAGCAGCCTGTTGTCATGGGGAGAATGTAGAAACTGGGGCAGTCTGTTGTCATGGGGAGAATGTACAGACAGAAGCAGCACGTTGCCATTGGGAAAATGTACAAACTGGGCGAGCCTGTTGACATGGAGAGAGTGTACAGACTGGGCAACCTGTTGACATGGGGAGAGTGTACAGACTGGGACTACTGGTTGACATGGGGAGAATGTACAGACTCGAGCAGCCTGTTGACTTGGGGAGAAGGTGCAGACTGAAGCAGCCTGTTGTCATGGGTCGAATGTACAGACTCGAGCAGCCTGTTGTCATGGGTCGAATATACAGACTCGAGCAGCCTGTTGACATGGGGAGAATGTTCAGACTGGGGCAGCCTGTTGACTTGGGGAGAATGTGCAGTCTGAAGCAGCCTGTTGTCATGGGGAGAATGTACAGACTGGAGCAGCCTGTTGACATGGGGAGAATGGACAGTCTGGAGCAGCCTGTTGTCATCCGGAGAATGTACAGACTGGAGAAGCCTGTTGTCATCGGGAGAATGTACAGACTGGAGCAGACGTTTGTCATGGGGAGAATGTACAGACTGAAGCAGCCTGTTATCATGGGGAGAATGTACAGACTGGAGCAGTTTGTTGTCATGGGGAGAATGTACAGACTAGAGCAGCCTGTTGACATGGGGGAGAACGCACAGACTAGAACAGCCTGTTGTCATGGGCAGAACCTACAGATTAGAACATCTTGTTGTCATGGGGAGAATGTACAGACTGGAGCAGCCTGTTGACATGGGGAGAATGGACAGTCTGGAGCAGCCTGTTGTCATCCGGAGAATGTACAGACTGGAGAAGCCTGTTGTCATGGGGAGAATGTACAGACTGGGGCAGCCTGTTGTCATGGAGCAAATGTATAGACTGGAGCAGACTGTTGTCAAGTGGAGATTGTACAGACTAGAGCAGCCTGTTGCCATGGGGACAATGTACAGGCTGGAGAAGCCTGTTGGCATGAGGAGAATATACAGTCTGGGGCAGCCCGTTGTCATGGAGTGAATGTACAGAATGGAGCAGCCTGTTGCCAAGTGGAGATTGTACAGACTAGAGCTGTCTGCTTAAATGTGGAGGACATACAGATTGGAGCAGCCTGCTGTCATGGGGAGGACGTACATACTGGAGCAGCCTGTTGCAATGGGGAGAGTATACAGACTGGAGCAGCCTGTTGACATGGAGAGAGTGTACAGACTCGGCAACCTGTTGACATGGGGATAGTGTACAGACTGGGACTACTGGTTGTCATGGGGAGAATGTACAGACCGGGGCTGCCTGTTGTCATGGGGAGAATGTAAAGACTATAGCAGGCTGTTGTCATCGGGTGAATGTACATACTGGAGTAGCCTGTTGTCCTGGGGAGAATGTACAGACTGAAGCAACCTGTTTTTTTGGGCAGAATTTACAGACTGGAGAAGCTTTTTGCCGTGGGGAGAATGTAAAGACTGAAGCAGCCTGATGTCATGAGAAGAATGTACAGATAAAGCAGCCTGTTGGCATAGGTAGAATGTACAGACTGGAGCAGCCTGTTGACATGGGGGAATGTACAGACTGGAGCAGCCTGTTGTCATGGGGAGAATGTACAGACTGGAGCAGACTGTTGTCATGGGGAGAATGTACAGACTGAAGCAGCCTGTTATCATGGGGAGAATGTACAGACTGGAGCAGGTTGTTGTCATGGGGAGAATGTACAGACTAGAGCAGCCTGTTGACATGGGGAGAACATACAGACTAGAGCAGCCTGTTGTCATGAGCAGAACGTACAGATTAGAACATCTTGTTGTCATGGGGAGAATATACAAACTGGAGCAGCCTGCTGCCATTGGGAAAATGTACAATCTGGGGCAGCCTGTTGACATGGAGAGTGTACAGACTCGGCAACCTGTTGACATGGGGAGAGTGTACAGACAGGGACTACTGGTTGTCATGGGGAGAATGTACAGACCGGGGCTGCCTGTTGTCATGGGGAGAATGTAAAGACTGTAGCAGGCTGTTGTCATGGGGTGAATGTACATACTGGAGTAGCCTGTTGTCTTGGGGAGAATGTACAGACTGGAGCAGCCTGTTGTCATGGGGACAATGTACAGACTGGAGCAGCCTGTTGTCATAGAGAGAATGTACAGACTGGAGCAGCCTGTTATCATGGGGAGAATGTACAGACTGGAGCAGCCTGTTGTCATAGAGAGAATGTACAGACTGGAGCAGCCTGTTGTCATGGGCAGAACGTACAGATCAGAACATCTTGTGGACATGGGGAGAATGTACAGACTGGGGCAGCCTGTTGTCATGGGGAGAATGTACAGACAGAAGCAGCCTGTTGCCATTGGGAAAATGTACAAACTGGGGCAGCCTGTTGACATGGAGAGAGTGTACAGACTGGGCAACCTGTTGACATGGGGAGAGTGTACAGACTGGGACTACTGGTTGACATGGAGAGAATGTACAGACTCGAGCAGCCTGCTGACTTGGGGAGAAGGTGCAGACTGAAGCAGCCTGTTGTCATGGGTCGAATGTACAGACTCGAGCAGCCTGTTGACATGGGGAGAATGTTCAGACTGGGGCAGCCTGTTGACTTGGGGAGAATGTGCAGACTGAAGCAGCCTGTTGTCATGGGGAGAATGTACAGACTGGAGCAGCCTGTTGACATGGGGAGAATGGACAGTCTGGAGCAGCTTGTTGTCATCCGGAGAATGTACAGACTGGAGAAGCCTGTTGTCATGGGGAGAATGTACAGACTAGAGCAGCCTGTTGCCATGGGGACAATGTACAGGCTGGAGAAGCCTGTTGTCATGAGGAGAATATACAGTCTGGGCAGCCCGTTGTCATGGAGTGAATGTACAGAATGGAGCAGCCTGTTGCCAAGTGGAAATTGTACAGACTAGAGCTGTCTGCTTAAATGTGGAGGACGTACAGATTGGAGGAGCCTGCTGTCATGGGGAGGACGTACATACTGGAGCAGCCTGTTGCAATGGGGAGAGTATACAGACTGGAGCAGCCTGTTGTCATGGGGAGAATGTATAGACTGGAATAGCCTGTTGTCATGGGGAGAATGTAGAGACTGGAGCAGCCTGTTGTCATGGGGAGAATGTACTGACTGGAGCTGCCTGTTGATACGGGAAGAGTGTACAGACTGGGGCAGCTTGTTGTCATCGGGAGAATGTACAGACTGGAGCAGCCTGTTGTCATGGGGAGAATGTACAGACTGAAGCAGCCTGTAATCATGGGGAGAATGTACAGACTGGAGCAGGTTGTTGTCATGGGGAGAATGTACAGACTAGAGCAGCCTGTTGACATGGGGAGAATGTACAGACTAGAGCAGCCTGTTGTCATGGGCAGAACGTACAGATTAGAACATCTTGTTGTCATGGGGAGAATATACAAACTGGAGCAGCCTGCTGCCATTGGGAAAATGTACAAACTGGGGCAGCCTGTTGACATGGAGAGAGTGTACAGACTGGGCAACCTGTTCACATGGGGAGAGTGTACAGACTGGTACTACTGGTTGTCATGGGGAGAATGTACAGACCGGGGCTGCCTGTTGTCATGGGGAGAATGTAAAGACTATAGCAGGCTGTTGTCATGGGGTGAATGTACATACTGGAGTAGCCTGTTGTCATGGGGAGAATGTACAGACTGAAGCAACCTGTTTTTGTGGGCAGAATTTACAGACTGGAGAAGCTTTTTGCCGTGGGGAGAATGTAAATACTGAAGCAGCCTGATGTCATGAGAAGAATGTACAGATAAAGCAGCCTGTTGGCATAGGTAGAATGTACAGACTGGAGCAGCCTGTTGACATGGGGGAATGTACAGACTGGAGCAGCCTGTTGTCATGGGGAGAATGTACAGACTGGAGCAGACTGTTGTCATGGGGAGAATGTACAGACTGAAGCAGCCTGTTATCATGGGGAGAATGTACAGACTGGAGCAGGTTGTTGTCATGGGGAGAATGTACAGACTAGAGCAGCCTGTTGACATGGGGAGAACATACAGACTAGAGCAGCCTGTTGTCATGAGCAGAACGTACAGATTAGAACATCTTGTTGTCATGGGGAGAATATACAAACTGGAGCAGCCTGCTGCCATTGAGAAAATGTACAATCTGGGGCAGCCTGTTGACATGGAGAGAGTGTACAGACTCGGCAACCTGTTGACATGGGGAGAGTGTACAGACAGGGACTACTGGTTGTCATGGGGAGAATGTACAGACCGGGGCTGCCTGTTGTCATGGGGAGAATGTAAAGACTGTAGCAGGCTGTTGTCATGGGGTGAATGTACATACTGGAGTAGCCTGTTGTCTTGGGGAGAATGTACAGACTGGAGCAGCCTGTTGTCATGGGGACAATGTACAGACTGGAGCAGCCTGTTGTCATAGAGAGAATGTACAGACTGGAGCAGCCTGTTATCATGGGGAGAATGTACAGACTGGAGCAGCCTGTTGTCATAGAGAGAATGTACAGACTGGAGCAGCCTGTTGTCATGGGCAGAACGTACAGATCAGAACATCTTGTGGACATGGGGAGAATGTACAGACTGGGGCAGCCTGTTGTCATGGGGAGAATGTACAGACAGAAGCAGCCTGTTGCCATTGGGAAAATGTACAAACTGGGGCAGCCTGTTGACATGGAGAGAGTGTACAGACTGGGCAACCTGTTGACATGGGGAGAGTGTACAGACTGGGACTACTGGTTGACATGGAGAGAATGTACAGACTCGAGCAGCCTGTTGACTTGGGGAGAAGGTGCAGACTGAAGCAGCCTGTTGTCATGGGTCGAATGTACAGACTCGAGCAGCCTGTTGACATGGGGAGAATGTTCAGACTGGGGCAGCCTGTTGACTTGGGGGAGAATGTGCAGACTGAAGCAGCCTGTTGTCATGGGGAGAATGTACAGACTGGAGCAGCCTGTTGACATGGGGAGAATGGACAGTCTGGAGCAAACTGTTGTCATCCGGAGAATGTACAGACTGGAGAAGCCTGTTGTCATGGGAGAATGTACAGACTAGAGCAGCCTGTTGCCATGGGGACAATGTACAGGCTGGAGAAGCCTGTTGTCATGAGGAGAATATACAGTCTGGGGCAGCCCGTTGTCATGGAGTGAATGTACAGAATGGAGCAGCCTGTTGCCAAGTGGAAATTGTACAGACTAGAGCTGTCTGCTTAAATGTGGAGGACGTACAGATTGGAGGAGCCTGCTGTCATGGGGAGGACGTACATACTGGAGCAGCCTGTTGCAATGGGGAGAGTATACAGACTGGAGCAGCCTGTTGTCATGGGGAGAATGTATAGACTGGAATAGCCTGTTGTCATGGGGAGAATGTAGAGACTGGAGCAGCCTGTTGTCATGGGGAGAATGTACTGACTGGAGCTGCCTGTTGATACGGGAAGAGTGTACAGACTGGGGCAGCTTGTTGTCATCGGGAGAATGTACAGACTGGAGCAGCCTGTTGACATGGGGAATGTACAGACTGGAGCAGCCTGTTGTCATGGGGAGAATGTACAGACTGAAGCAGCCTGTAATCATGGGGAGAATGTACAGACTGGAGCAGGTTGTTGTCATGGGGAGAATGTACAGACTAGAGCAGCCTGTTGACATGGGGAGAACGTACAGACTAGAGCAGCCTGTTGTCATGGGCAGAACGTACAGATTAGAACATCTTGTTGTCATGGGGAGAATATACAAACTGGAGCAGCCTGCTGCCATTGGGAAAATGTACAAACTGGGGCAGCCTGTTGACATGGAGAGAGTGTACAGACTGGGCAACCTGTTCACATGGGGAGAGTGTACAGACTGGTACTACTGGTTGTCATGGGAGAATGTACAGACCGGGGCTGCCTGTTGTCATGGGGAGAATGTAAAGACTATAGCAGGCTGTTGTCATGGGGTGAATGTACATACTGGAGTAGCCTGTTGTCATGGGGAGAATGTACAGACTGAAGCAACCTGTTTTTGTGGGCAGAATTTACAGACTGGAGAAGCTTTTTGCCGTTGGGAGAATGTAAAGACTGAAGCAGGCTGTTGTCATGAGAAGAATGTACAGATAAAGCAGCCTGTTGGCATAGGTATAATGTACAGACTGGAGCAGCCTGTTGACATGGGGGAATGTACAGACTGGAGCAACCTGTTGTCATGGGGAGAATGTACAGACTGGAGCAGACTGTTGTCATGGGGAGAATGTACAGACTGAAGCAGCCTGTTATCATGGGGAGAATGTACAGACTGGAGCAGGTTGTTGTCATGGGGAGAATGTACAGACTAGAGCAGCCTGTTGACATGGGGAGAACATACAGACTAGATCAGCCTGTTGTCATGAGCAGAACCTACAGATTAGAACATCTTGTTGTCATGGGGAGAATATACAAAGTGGAGCAGCCTGCTGCCATTGGGAAAATGTACAAACTGGGGCAGCCTGTTGACATGGAGAGAGTGTACAGACTGGGCAACCTGTTGACATGGGGAGAGTGTACAGACTGGGACTACTGGTTGTCATGGGGAGAATGTACAGACCGGGGCTGCCTGTTGTCATGGGGAGAATGTAAAGACTGGGGCAGCCTGTTGTCATGGGGAGAATGTACAGACAGAAGCAGCCTGTTGCCATTGGGAAAATGTACAAACTGGGGCAGCCTGTTGACATGGAGAGAGTGTACAGACTGGGCAACCTGTTGACATGGGGAGAGTGTACAGACTGGGACTACTGGTTGACATGGAGAGAATGTACAGACTCGAGCAGCCTGTTGACTTGGGGAGAAGGTGCAGACTGAAGCAGCCTGTTGTCATGGGTCGAATGTACAGACTCGAGCAGCCTGTTGACATGGGGAGAATGTTCAGACTGGGGCAGCCTGTTGACTTGGGGAGAATGTGCAGACTGGAGCAGCCTGTTGTCATGGGGAGAATGTACAGACTGGAGCAGCCTGTTGACATGGGAGAATGTACAGACTGGAGAAGCCTGTTGTCATCCGGAGAATGTACAGACTGGAGAAGCCTGTTGTCATGGGGAGAATGTACAGACTAGAGCAGCCTGTTGCCATGGGGACAATGTACAGGCTGGAGAAGCCTGTTGTCATGAGGAGAATATACAGTCTGGGGCAGCCGTTGTCATGGAGTGAATGTACAGAATGGAGCAGCCTGTTGCCAAGTGGAAATATTACAGACTAGAGCTGTCTGCTTAAATGTGGAGGACGTACAGATTGGAGGAGCCTGCTGTCATGGGGACGACGTACATACTGGAGCAGCCTGTTGCAATGGGGAGAGTATACAGACTGGAGCAGCCTGTTGTCATGGGGAGAATGTATAGACTGGAATAGCCTGTTGTCATGGGGAGAATGTAGAGACTGGAGCAGCCTGTTGTCATGGGGAGAATGTACTGACTGGAGCTGCCTGTTGATACGGGAAGAGTGTACAGACTGGGGCAGCTTGTTGTCATCGGGAGAATGTACAGACCGGAGCAGCCTGTTGACATGGGGGAATGTACAGACTGGAGCAGCCTGTTGTCATGGGGAGAATGTACAGACTGAAGCAGCCTGTAATCATGGGGAGAATGTACAGACTGGAGCAGGTTGTTGTCATGTGGAGAATGTACAGACTAGAGCAGCCTGTTGACATGGGGAGAACGTACTGACTAGAGCAGCCTGTTGTCATGGGCAGAACACACAGATTAGAACATCTTGTTGTCATGGGGAGAATATACAAACTGGAGCAGCCTGCTGCCATTGGGAAAATGTACAAACTGGGGCAGCCTGTTGACATGGAGAGAGTGTACAGACTCGGCAACCTGTTGACATGGGGAGAGTGTACGGACTGGGACTACTGGTTGTCATGGGGAGAATGTACAGACCGGGGCTGCCTGTTGTCATGGGGAGAATGTAAAGACTATAGCAGGCTGTTGTCATGGGGTGAATGTACATACTGGAGTAGCCTGTTGTCATGGGGAGAATGTACAGACTGAAGCAACCTGTTTTTTTGGGCAGAATTTACAGACTGGAGAAGCCTTTTGCCGTGGGGCGAATGTACAGACTGAAGCAGCCTGTTGTCATGGGAAGAATGTACAGATAAAGCAGCCTGTTGGCATAGGTAGAATGTACAGACTGGAGCAGCCTGTTGACAGGGGGGAATGTACAGACTGGAGCAGCCTGTTGTCATGGGGAGAATGTACAGACTGGAGCAGGTTGTTGTCATGGGGAGAATGTACAGACTAGAGCAGCCTGTTGACATGGGGAGAACATACAGACTAGAGCAGCCTGTTGTCATGAGCAGAACGTACAGATTAGAGCATCTTGTTGTCATGGGGAGAATGTACAAACTGGAGCAGCCTGCAGCCATTGGGAAAATGTACAAATTGGGGTAGCCTGTTGTCATGGAGAGAGTGTACCGACTCAGCAACCTGTTGACATGGGGAGAGTGTACAGACTGGGACTACTGGTTGTCATGGGGAGAATGTACAGACCGGGGATGCCTGTTGTCATAGGGTGAATGTACATACTGGAGTAGCCTGTTGTCATTGGGAGAATGTACAAACTGGGGCAGCCTGTTGTCATGTGGAGACTGTACAGACTGAAGCAACCTGTTTTTTTGGGCAGAATTTACAGACTGGAGAAGCCTTTTGCCGTGGGGAGAATGTACAGACTGAAGCAGCCTGTTGTCATGGGAAGAATGTACAGATAAAGCAGCCTGTTGGCATAGGTAGAATGTACAGACTGGAGCAGCCTGGTTCATGGGGAGAATATACAGACTGGGGCAGCCTGTTGCCATGGGGAGAATGTACAGACTGGGGAAGCCTGTTGTCATGGGGAGAATGTAAAGACTGGAGCAGCCTGATGTCATGGGGAGAATGTACAGACTGGGGCAGCCTGTTGCCTTGGGGAGAATGTACAGACTGGAGAAGCCTGTTGTCATGGGGAGAATGTAAAAACTGGGGTAGCCTGTTGTCATTGGAAAAATGTATAACCTGGGGCAGGCTGTTGTCATGGGGAGAATGTACAGACTGGAGCAGCCTGTTGTCATGGAGAGAATGTACAGACTGTGGCAGCCTGTTGTCATGGGGAGAATGTATAGACTGGAACAGCCTGTTGTCATGGGGAGAATGTACTGACTGGAGCTGCCTGTTGATACGGGAAGAGTGTACAGACTGGGGCAGCTTGTTGTCATCAGGAGAATGTACAGACTGGAGCAGCCTGTTGACATGGGGGAATGTACAGACTGGAGCAGCCTGTTGTCATGGGGAGAATGTACAGACTGGAGCAGACTGTTGTCATGGGGAGAATGTACAGACTGAAGCAGCCTGTTATCATGGGGAGAATGTACAGACTGGAGCAGGTTGTTCTCATGGGGAGAATGTAGAGACTGGGGCAGCCTGTTGTTATGGGGAGTATGTACAGACCGGAACACTCTGTTGCCATGGGAAGAATGTACAGATAAAGCAGCCTGTTGGCATGGGTAGAATGTACAGACTGGAGCAGTGTGTTGTCATGGGGAGAATGTACAGACTGGAGCAGTGTGTTGTCATGGGGAGAATGTACAGACTGGAGCAGTCTGTTGTCATGGGGAGAATGTAGAAACTGGGGCAGCCTGTTGTCATGGGGAGAATGTACAGACTGGAGAAGCCTTTTGCCGTGGGGAGAATGTACAGACTGAAGCAGCCTGGTTCATGGCGAGAATGTACAGACTGGAGCAACTGTTTGCCATGGGGAGAATGTACAAACTGGAGAAGCCTGATGTCTTGGGGGGAATGTAGAGACAGCGGCAGCCTTTGTCATGGGGAGATTGAACAGACTGAGGAAGCCTGTTGTCATGGGGAGAATGTAAAGACTGGAGCAGCCTATTGTCATGGGCAGAACGTACAGATTAGAACATCTTGTTGTCATGGGGAGAATATACAAACTGGAGCAGCCTGCTGCCATTGGGAAAATGTACAAACTGGGGCAGCCTGTTGACATGGAGAGAGTGTACAGACTCGGCAACCTGTTGACATGGGGATAGTGTACAGACTGGGACTACTGGTTGTCATGGGGAGAATGTACAGACCGGGGCTGCCTGTTGTCATGGGGAGAATGTAAAGACTATAGCAGGCTGTTGTCATCGGGTGAATGTACATACTGGAGTAGCCTGTTGTCATGGGGAGAATGTACAGACTGAAGCAACCTGTTTTTTTGGGCAGAATTTACAGACTGGAGAAGCCTTTTGCCGTGGGGAGAATGTACAGACTGAAGCAGCCTGTTGTCATGGGAAGAATGTACAGATAAAGCAGCCTGTTGGCATAGGTAGAATGTACAGACTGGAGCAGCCTGTTGACATGGGGGAATGTACAGACTGGAGCAGCCTGTTGTCATGGGGAGAATGTACAGACTGGAGCAGACTGTTGTCATGGGGAGAATGTACAGACTGAAGCAGCCTGTTATCATGGGGAGAATGTACAGACTGGAGCAGGTTGTTGTCATGGGGAGAATGTACAGACTAGAGCAGCCTGTTGACATGGGGAGAACATACAGACTAGAGCAGCCTGTTGTCATGAGCAGAACGTACAGATTAGAACATCTTGTTGTCATGGGGAGAATATACAAACTGGAGCAGCCTGCTGCCATTGGGAAAATGTACAATATGGGGCAGCCTGTTGACATGGAGAGAGTGTACAGACTCGGCAACCTGTTGACATGGGGAGAGTGTACAGACAGGGACTACTGGTTGTCATGGGGAGAATGTACAGACCGGGGCTGCCTGTTGTCATGGGGAGAATGTAAAGACTGTAGCAGGCTGTTGTCATAGGGTGAATGTACATACTGGAGTAGCCTGTTGTCTTGGGGAGAATGTACAGACTGGAGCAGCCTGTTGTCATGGGGACAATGTACAGACTGGAGCAGCCTGTTGTCATAGGGAGAATGTACAGACTGGAGCAGCCTGTTATCATGGGGAGAATGTACAGACTGGAGCAGGTTGTTGTCATGGGGAGAATGTACAGACTAGAGCAGCCTGTTGTCATGGGCAGAACGTACAGATCAGAACATCTTGTTGACATGGGGAGAATGTACAGACTGGGGCAGCCTGTTGTCATGGGGAGAATGTACAGACAGAAGCAGCCTGTTGCCATTGGGAAAATGTACAAACTGGGGCAGCCTGTTGACATGGAGAGAGTGTACAGACTGGGAAACCTGTTGACATGGGGAGAGTGTACAGACTGGGACTACTGGTTGACATGGAGAGAATGTACAGACTCGAGCAGCCTGTTGACTTGGGGAGAAGGTGCAGACTGAAGCAGCCTGTTGTCATGGGTCGAATGTACAGACTCGAGCAGCCTGTTGACATGGGGAGAATGTTCAGACTGGGGCAGCCTGTTGACTTGGGGAGAATGTACAGACTGGAGCAGCCTGTTGTCATGGGGAGAATGTACAGACTGGAGCAGCCTGTTGACATGGGGAGAATGGACAGTCTGGAGCAGCCTGTTGTCATCCGGAGAATGTACAGACTGGAGAAGCCTGTTGTCATGGGGAGAATGTACAGACTAGAGCAGCCTGTTGCCATGGGGACAATGTACAGGCTGGAGAAGCCTGTTGTCATGAGGAGAATATACAGTCTGGGGCAGCCCGTTGTCATGGAGTGAATGTACAGAATGGAGCAGCCTGTTGCCAAGTGGAAATTGTACAGACTAGAGCTGTCTGCTTAAATGTGGAGGACGTACAGATTGGAGGAGCCTGCTGTCATGGGGAGGAAGTTCATACTGGAGCAGCCTGTTGCAATGGGGAGAGTATACAGACTGGAGCAGCCTGTTGTCATGGGGAGAATGTATAGACTGGAATAGCCTGTTGTCATGGGGAGAATGTAGAGACTGGAGCAGCCTGTTGTCATGGGGAGAATGTACTGACTGGAGCTGCCTGTTGATACGGGAAGGGTGTACAGACTGGGGCAGCTTGTTGTCATCGGGAGAATGTACAGACCGGAGCAGCCTGTTGACATGGGGGAATGTACAGACTGGAGCAGCCTGTTGTCATGGGGAGAATGTACAGACTGAAGCAGCCTGTAATCATGGGGAGAATGTACAGACTGGAGCAGGTTGTTGTCATGTGGAGAATGTACAGACTAGAGCAGCCTGTTGACATGGGGAGAACGTACTGACTGGAGCAGCCTGTTGTCATGGGCAGAACGCACAGATTAGAACATCTTGTTGTCATGGGGAGAATGTACAGACCGGGGCTGCCTGTTGTCATGGGGAGAATGTAAAGACTATAGCAGGCTGTTGTCATGGGGTGAATGTACATACTGGAGTAGCCTGTTGTCATGGGGAGAATGTACAGACTGAAGCAACCTGTTTTTTTGGGCAGAATTTACAGACTGGAGAAGCCTTTTGCCGTGGGGAGAATGTACAGACTGAAGCAGCCTGTTGTCATGGGAAGAATGTACAGATAAAGCAGCCTGTTGGCATAGGTAGAATGTACAGACTGGAGCAGCCTGTTGACATGGGGGAATGTACAGACTGGAGCAGCCTGTTGTCATGGGGAGAATGTACAGACTGGAGCAGACTGTTGTCATGGGGAGAATGTACAGACTGAAGCAGCCTGTTATCATGGGGAGAATGTACAGACTGGAGCAGGTTGTTGTCATGGGGAGAATGTACAGACTAGAGCAGCCTGTTGACATGGGGAGAACATACAGACTAGAGCAGCCTGTTGTCATGAGCAGAACGTACAGATTAGAGCATCTTGTTGTCATGGGGAGAATGTACAAACTGGAGCAGCCTGCAGCCATTGGGAAAATGTACAAATTGGGGTAGCCTGTTGTCATGGAGAGAGTGTACCGACTCAGCAACCTGTTGACATGGGGAGAGTGTACAGACTGGGACTACTGGTTGTCATGGGGAGAATGTACAGACCGGGGATGCCTGTTGTCATAGGGTGAATGTACATACTGGAGTAGCCTGTTGTCATTGGGAGAATGTACAAACTGGGGCAGCCTGTTGTCATGTGGAGACTGTACAGACTGAAGCAACCTGTTTTTTTGGGCAGAATTTACAGACTGGAGAAGCCTTTTGCCGTGGGGAGAATGTACAGACTGAAGCAGCCTGTTGTCATGGGAAGAATGTACAGATAAAGCAGCCTGTTGGCATAGGTAGAATGTACAGACTGGAGCAGCCTGGTTCATGGGGAGAATATACAGACTGGGGCAGCCTGTTGCCATGGGGAGAATGTACAGACTGGGGAAGCCTGTTGTCATGGGGAGAATGTAAAGACTGGAGCAGCCTGATGTCATGGGGAGAATGTACAGACTGGAGAAGCCTGTTGTCATGGGGAGAATGTAAAAACTGGGGTAGCCTGTTGTCATTGGAAAAATGTATAACCTGGGGCAGGCTGTTGTCATGGGGAGAATGTACAGACTGGAGCAGCCTGTTGTCATGGAGAGAATGTACAGACTGTGGCAGCCTGTTGTCATGGGGAGAATGTATAGACTGGAACAGCCTGTTGTCATGGGGAGAATGTACTGACTGGAGCTGCCTGTTGATACGGGAAGAGTGTACAGACTGGGGCAGCTTGTTGTCATCAGGAGAATGTACAGACTGGAGCAGCCTGTTGACATGGGGGAATGTACAGACTGGAGCAGCCTGTTGTCATGGGGAGAATGTACAGACTGGAGCAGACTGTTGTCATGGGGAGAATATACAAACTGGAGCAGCCTGTTATCATGGGGAGAATGTACAGACTGGAGCAGGTTGTTCTCATGGGGAGAATGTAGAGACTGGGGCAGCCTGTTGTTATGGGGAGTATGTACAGACCGGAACACTCTGTTGCCATGGGAAGAATGTACAGATAAAGCAGCCTGTTGGCATGGGTAGAATGTACAGACTGGAGCAGTGTGTTGTCATGGGGAGAATGTACAGACTGGAGCAGTGTGTTGTCATGGGGAGAATGTACAGACTGGAGCAGTCTGTTGTCATGGGGAGAATGTAGAAACTGGGGCAGCCTGTTGTCATGGGGAGAATGTACAGACTGGAGAAGCCTTTTGCCGTGGGGAGAATGTACAGACTGAAGCAGCCTGGTTCATGGCGAGAATGTACAGACTGGAGCAACTGTTTGCCATGGGGAGAATGTACAAACTGGAGCAGCCGTTTGCCATGGGGAGAATGTACAAACTGGAGAAGCCTGATGTCTTGGGGGGAATGTAGAGACAGCGGCAGCCTTTGTCATGGGGAGATTGAACAGACTGAGGAAGCCTGTTGTCATGGGGAGAATGTAAAGACTGGAGCAGCCTATTGTCATGGGCAGAACGTACAGATTAGAACATCTTGTTGTCATGGGGAGAATATACAAACTGGAGCAGCCTGCTGCCATTGGGAAAATGTACAAACTGGGGCAGCCTGTTGACATGGAGAGAGTGTACAGACTCGGCAACCTGTTGACATGGGGATAGTGTACAGACTGGGACTACTGGTTGTCATGGGGAGAATGTACAGACCGGGGCTGCCTGTTGTCATGGGGAGAATGTAAAGACTATAGCAGGCTGTTGTCATGGGGTGAATGTACATACTGGAGTAGCCTGTTGTCATGGGGAGAATGTACAGACTGAAGCAACCTGTTTTTTTGGGCAGAATTTACAGACTGGAGAAGCTTTTTGCCGTGGGGAGAATGTAAAGACTGAAGCAGCCTGATGTCATGAGAAGAATGTACAGATAAAGCAGCCTGTTGGCATAGGTAGAATGTACAGACTGGAGCAGCCTGTTGACATGGGGGAATGTACAGACTGGAGCAGCCTGTTGTCATGGGGAGAATGTACAGACAGAAGCAGCCTGTTGCCATGGGGAGAATGTACAGACTGGAGCAGACTGTTGTCATGGGGAGAATGTACAGACTGAAGCAGCCTGTTATCATGGGGAGAATGTACAGACTGGAGCAGGTTGTTGTCATGGGGAGAATGTACAGACTGGGGCAGCCTGTTGTTATGGGGAGTATGTACAGACCGGAACACTCTGTTGCCATGGGAAGAATGTACAGATAAAGCAGCCTGTTGGCATGGGTAGAATGTACAGACTGGAGCAGTGTGTTGTCATGGGGAGAATGTACAGACTGGAGCAGTGTGTTGTCATGGGGAGAATGTACAGACTGGAGCAGTGTGTTGTCATGGGGAGAATGTACAGACTGGAGAAGCCTTTTGCCGTGGGGAGAATGTACAGACTGAAGCAGCCTGGTTCATGGCGAGAATGTACAGACTGGAGCAACTGTTTGCCATGGGGAGAATGTACAAACTGGAGCAGCCGTTTGCCATGGGTAGAATGTACAAACTGGAGAAGCCTGATGTCTTGGGGAGAATGTAGAGACAGCGGCAGCCTTTGTCATGGGGAGATTGAACAGACTGAGGAAGCCTGTTGTCATGGGGAGAATGTAAAGACTGGAGCAGCCTATTGTCATGGGGAGAATGTACAGAATGGAGCAGCCTGTTGTCATGGGGAGAATGTACAGACTGGAGTAGCCTGTTGTCTTGGGGAGAATGTACAGAATGGAGCAGCCTGATGTCATGGGGAGAATGCACAGACTCGGGCAGCCTGTTGTCATTGGAAAAATGTATAAACTGGGGCAGGCTGTTGTCATGGGGAAAATGTACAGACTGGAGCAGCCTGTTGTCTTGGGGAGAATGTACACACTGAAGCAGCCTGTTGTCATGGGGAGAATGTACAGATTGTGGCTACCTGTTGTCATGGGGAGAATGTACAGACTGGAGAAGCCTGTTGTCATGGGGCGAATTTACAGACTGAGGCTGCATGTTGCCATGGGAAGAATGAACAGAATGGAGCAGCCTGTTGTCATTGGGAGAATATACAGACTGAAGCAGCCTGTTGTCATGGGGCGAATGTACATACTGAAGCAGCCTGTTGTCATGGGGAGAATGTACAGACTGGAGCATTCTGTTGTCATGGGGAGAATGTACAGACTGGTGCAGCCTGTTGTCATGGGGAGAATGTACAGACTGTGGCAGCTTGTTGTCATGGGGAGAATGTACAGACTGTGGCTACCTGTTGTCATGGGGAGAATGTACAGACTGGAGAAGCCTGTTGTCATGGGGCGAATGTACATACTGAAGCAGGCTGTTGTCATGGGGAGAATGTACAGACTGGAGCAGGTTGTTGTCATGGGGAGAATGTACAGACTAGAGCAGCCTGTTGACTTGGGGAGAACATACAGACTAGAGCAGCCTGTTGTCATGAGCAGAACGTACAGATTAGAACATCTTGTTGTCATGGGGAGAATATACAAACTGGAGCAGCCTGCTGCCATTGGGAAAATGTACAAACTGGGGCAGCCTGTTGACATGGAGAGAGTGTACAGACTCGGCAACCTGTTGACATGGGGAGAGTGTACAGACTGGGACTACTGGTTGTCATGGTGAGAATGTACAGACAGGGGCTGCCTGTTGTCATGGGGAGAATGTAAAGACTGTAGCAGGCTGTTGTCATGGGGTGAATGTACATACTGGAGTAGCCTGTTGTCATGGGGAGAATGTACAGACTGAAGCAACCTGTTTTTTTGGGCAGAATTTACAGACTGGAGAAGCCTTTTGCCGTGGGGAGAATGTACAGATAAAGCAGCCTGTTGGCATAGGTAGAATGTACAGACTGGAGCAGCCTGTTGACATGGGGGAATGTACAGACTGGAGCAGCCTGTTGTCATGGGAAGAATGTACAGATAAAGCAGCCTGTTGGCATAGGTAGAATGTACAGACTGGAGCAGCCTGTTGACAGGGGGGAATGTACAGACTGGAGCAGCCTGTTGTCATGGGGAGAACATACAGACTAGAGCAGCCTGTTGTCATGAGCAGAACGTACAGATTAGAACATCTTGTTGTCATGGGGAGAATGTACAAGCTGGAGCAGCCTGCAGCCATTGGGAAAATGTACAAACTGGGGTAGCCTGTTGTCATGGAGAGAGTGTACCGACTCGGCAACCTGTTGACATGGGGAGAGTGTACAGACTGGGACTACTGGTTGTCATGGGGAGAATGTACAGACCGGGGCTGCCTGTTGTCATGGGGAGAATGTAAAGACTGTAGCAGGCTGTTGTCATGGGGAGAATGCACAGACTGGGGCAGCCTGTTGTCATGGGGAGTATGTACAGACCGGAACACTCTGTTGCCATGGGAAGAATGTACAGATAAAGCAGCCTGTTGGCATGGGTAGAATGTACAGACTGGAGCAGTCTGGTTCATGGGGAGAATGTACAGACTGGAGCAACCGTTTGCCATGGGGAGAATGTACAGACTGGAGAAGCCTTTTGCCGTGGGGAGAATGTACAGACTGAAGCAGCCTGGTTCATGGGGAGAATGTACAGACTGGAGCAGCTGTTTGCCATGGGGAGAATGTACAAACTGGAGAAGCCTGATGTCTTGGGGAGAATGTAGAGACAGCGGCAGCCTTTGTCATGGGGAGATTGTACAGACTGGAGTAGCCTGTTGTCATGAGGAGAATGTAAAAACTGGAGCAGCCTATTGTCATGGGGAGAATGTACAGAATGGAGCAGCCTGTTGTCATGGGGAGAATGTACAGACTGGAGTAGCCTGTTGTCTTGGGGAGAATGTACAGAATGTAGCAGCCTGATGTCATGGGGAGAATGCACAGACTCGGGCAGCCTGTTGTCATTGGAAAAGTCTATAAACTGGGGCAGGCTGTTGTCATGGGGAAAATGTACAGACTGGAGCAGCCTGCTGTCTTGGGGAGAATGTACATACTGAAGCAGCCTGTTGTCATGGGGCGAATGTACATACTGAAGCAGGCTGTTGTCATGGGGAGAATGTACAGATTGTGGCTACCTGTTGTCATGGGGAGAATGTACAGACTGGAGAAGCCTGTTGTCATGGGGCGAATTTACAGACTGAGGCTGCATGTTGCCATGGGAAGAATGTACAGAATGGAGCAGCCTGCTGCCATTGGGAAAATGTACAAACTGGGGCAGCCTGTTGACATGGAGAGAGTGTACAGACTCGGCAACCTGTTGACATGGGGAGAGTGTACGGACTGGGACTACTGGTTGTCATGGGGAGAATGTACAGACCGGGGCTGCCTGTTGTCATGGGGAGAATGTAAAGACTATAGCAGGCTGTTGTCATGGGGTGAATGTACATACTGGAGTAGCCTGTTGTCATGGGGAGAATGTACAGACTGGAGTAGCCTGTTGTCTTGGGGAGAATGTACAGAATGGAGCAGCCTGATGTCATGGGGAGAATGCACAGACTCGGGCAGCCTGTTGTCATTGGAAAAATGTATAAACTGGGGCAGGCTGTTGTCATGGGGAAAATGTACAGACTGGAGCAGCCTGTTGTCTTGGGGAGAATGTACACACTGAAGCAGCCTGTTGTCATGGGGAGAATGTACAGATTGTGGCTACCTGTTGTCATGGGGAGAATGTACAGACTGGAGAAGCCTGTTGTCATGGGGCGAATTTACAGACTGAGGCTGCATGTTGCCATGGGAAGAATGAACAGAATGGAGCAGCCTGTTGTCATTGGGAGAATATACAGACTGAAGCAGCCTGTTGTCATGGGGCGAATGTACATACTGAAGCAGCCTGTTGTCATGGGGAGAATGTACAGACTGGAGCATTCTGTTGTCATGGGGAGAATGTACAGACTGGTGCAGCCTGTTGTCATGGGGAGAATGTACAGACTGGAGCAGCCTGTTTTCATGGGGAGAATGTACAGACTGTGGCAGCTTGTTGTCATGGGGAGAATGTACAGACTGTGGCTACCTGTTGTCATGGGGAGAATGTACAGACTGGAGAAGCCTGTTGTCATGGGGCGAATGTACATACTGAAGCAGGCTGTTGTCATGGGGAGAATGTACAGACTGGAGCAGGTTGTTGTCATGGGGAGAATGTACAGACTAGAGCAGCCTGTTGACTTGGGGAGAACATACAGACTAGAGCAGCCTGTTGTCATGAGCAGAACGTACAGATTAGAACATCTTGTTGTCATGGGGAGAATATACAAACTGGAGCAGCCTGCTGCCATTGGGAAAATGTACAAACTGGGGCAGCCTGTTGACATGGAGAGAGTGTACAGACTCGGCAACCTGTTGACATGGGGAGAGTGTACAGACTGGGACTACTGGTTGTCATGGTGAGAATGTACAGACAGGGGCTGCCTGTTGTCATGGGGAGAATGTAAAGACTGTAGCAGGCTGTTGTCATGGGGTGAATGTACATACTGGAGTAGCCTGTTGTCATGGGGAGAATGTACAGACTGAAGCAACCTGTTTTTTTGGGCAGAATTTACAGACTGGAGAAGCCTTTTGCCGTGGGGAGAATGTACAGATAAAGCAGCCTGTTGGCATAGGTAGAATGTACAGACTGGAGCAGCCTGTTGACATGGGGGAATGTACAGACTGGAGCAGCCTGTTGTCATGGGAAGAATGTACAGATAAAGCAGCCTGTTGGCATAGGTAGAATGTACAGACTGGAGCAGCCTGTTGACAGGGGGGAATGTACAGACTGGAGCAGCCTGTTGTCATGGGGAGAACATACAGACTATGCAGCCTGTTGTCATGAGCAGAACGTACAGATTAGAACATCTTGTTGTCATGGGGAGAATGTACAAGCTGGAGCAGCCTGCAGCCATTGGGAAAATGTACAAACTGGGGTAGCCTGTTGTCATGGAGAGAGTGTACCGACTCGGCAACCTGTTGACATGGGGAGAGTGTACAGACTGGGACTACTGGTTGTCATGGGGAGAATGTACAGACCGGGGCTGCCTGTTGTCGTGGGGAGAATGTAAAGACTGTAGCAGGCTGTTGTCATGGGGAGAATGCACAGACTGGGGCAGCCTGTTGTCATGGGGAGTATGTACAGACCGGAACACTCTGTTGCCATGGGAAGAATGTACAGATAAAGCAGCCTGTTGGCATGGGTAGAATGTACAGACTGGAGCAGTCTGGTTCATGGGGAGAATGTACAGACTGGAGCAACCGTTTGCCATGGGGAGAATGTACAGACTGGAGAAGCCTTTTGCCGTGGGGAGAATGTACAGACTGAAGCAGCCTGGTTCATGGGGAGAATGTACAGACTGGAGCAGCTGTTTGCCATGGGGAGAATGTACAAACTGGAGAAGCCTGATGTCTTGGGGAGAATGTAGAGACAGCGGCAGCCTTTGTCATGGGGAGATTGTACAGACTGGAGTAGCCTGTTGTCATGAGGAGAATGTAAAAACTGGAGCAGCCTATTGTCATGGGGAGAATGTACAGAATGGAGCAGCCTGTTGTCATGGGGAGAATGTACAGACTGGAGTAGCCTGTTGTCTTGGGGAGAATGTACAGAATGTAGCAGCCTGATGTCATGGGGAGAATGCACAGACTCGGGCAGCCTGTTGTCATTGGAAAAGTCTATAAACTGGGGCAGGCTGTTGTCATGGGGAAAATGTACAGACTGGAGCAGCCTGCTGTCTTGGGGAGAATGTACATACTGAAGCAGCCTGTTGTCATGGGGCGAATGTACATACTGAAGCAGGCTGTTGTCATGGGGAGAATGTACAGATTGTGGCTACCTGTTGTCATGGGGAGAATGTACAGACTGGAGAAGCCTGTTGTCATGGGGCGAATTTACAGACTGAGGCTGCATGTTGCCATGGGAAGAATGTACAGAATGGAGCAGCCTGCTGCCATTGGGAAAATGTACAAACTGGGGCAGCCTGTTGACATGGAGAGAGTGTACAGACTCGGCAACCTGTTGACATGGGGAGAGTGTACGGACTGGGACTACTGGTTGTCATGGGGAGAATGTACAGACCGGGGCTGCCTGTTGTCATGGGGAGAATGTAAAGACTATAGCAGGCTGTTGTCATGGGGTGAATGTACATACTGGAGTAGCCTGTTGTCATGGGGAGAATGTACAGACTGAAGCAACCTGTTTTTTTGGGCAGAATTTACAGACTGGAGAAGCCTTTTGCCGTGGGGAGAATGTACAGACTGAAGCAGCCTGTTGTCATGGGAAGAATGTACAGATAAAGCAGCCTGTTGGCATAGGTAGAATGTACAGACTGGAGCAGCCTGTTGACATGGGGGAATGTACAGACTGGAGCAGCCTGTTGTCATGGGGAGAATGTACAGACTGGAGCAGACTGTTGTCATGGGGAGAATGTACAGACTGAAGCAGCCTGTTATCATGGGGAGAATGTACAGACTGGAGCAGGTTGTTGTCATGGGGAGAATGTACAGACTAGAGCAGCCTGTTGACATGGGGAGAACATACAGACTAGAGCAGCCTGTTGTCATGAGCAGAACGTACAGATTAGAGCATCTTGTTGTCATGGGGAGAATGTACAAACTGGAGCAGCCTGCAGCCATTGGGAAAATGTACAAATTGGGGTAGCCTGTTGTCATGGAGAGAGTGTACCGACTCAGCAACCTGTTGACATGGGGAGAGTGTACAGACTGGGACTACTGGTTGTCATGGGGAGAATGTACAGACCGGGGATGCCTGTTGTCATAGGGTGAATGTACATACTGGAGTAGCCTGTTGTCATTGGGAGAATGTACAAACTGGGGCAGCCTGTTGTCATGTGGAGACTGTACAGACTGAAGCAACCTGTTTTTTTGGGCAGAATTTACAGACTGGAGAAGCCTTTTGCTGTGGGGAGAATGTACAGACTGAAGCAGCCTGTTGTCATGGGAAGAATGTACAGATAAAGCAGCCTGTTGGCATAGGTAGAATGTACAGACTGGAGCAGCCTGGTTCATGGGGAGAATATACAGACTGGGGCAGCCTGTTGCCATGGGGAGAATGTACAGACTGGGGAAGCCTGTTGTCATGGGGAGAATGTAAAGACTGGAGCAGCCTGATGTCATGGGGAGAATGTACAGACTGGGGCAGCCTGTTGCCTTGGGGAGAATGTACAGACTGGAGAAGCCTGTTGTCATGGGGAGAATGTAAAAACTGGGGTAGCCTGTTGTCATTGGAAAAATGTATAACCTGGGGCAGGCTGTTGTCATGGGGAGAATGTACAGACTGGAGCAGCCTGTTGTCATGGAGAGAATGTACAGACTGTGGCAGCCTGTTGTCATGGGGAGAATGTATAGACTGGAACAGCCTGTTGTCATGGGGAGAATGTACTGACTGGAGCTGCCTGTTGATACGGGAAGAGTGTACAGACTGGCGCAGCTTGTTGTCATCAGGAGAATGTACAGACTGGAGCAGCCTGTTGACATGGGGGAATGTACAGACTGGAGCAGCCTGTTGTCATGGGGAGAATGTACAGACTGGAGCAGACTGTTGTCATGGGGAGAATGTACAGACTGAAGCAGCCTGTTATCATGGGGAGAATGTACAGACTGGAGCAGGTTGTTCTCATGGGGAGAATGTAGAGACTGGGGCAGCCTGTTGTTATGGGGAGTATGTACAGACCGGAACACTCTGTTGCCATGGGAAGAATGTACAGATAAAGCAGCCTGTTGGCATGGGTAGAATGTACAGACTGGAGCAGTGTGTTGTCATGGGGAGAATGTACAGACTGGAGCAGTGTGTTGTCATGGGGAGAATGTACAGACTGGAGCAGTCTGTTGTCATGGGGAGAATGTAGAAACTGGAGCAGCCTGTTGTCATGGGGAGAATGTACAGACTGGAGAAGCCTTTTGCCGTGGGGAGAATGTACAGACTGAAGCAGCCTGGTTCATGGCGAGAATGTACAGACTGGAGCAACTGTTTGCCATGGGGAGAATGTACAAACTGGAGAAGCCTGATGTCTTGGGGGGAATGTAGAGACAGCGGCAGCCTTTGTCATGGGGAGATTGAACAGACTGAGGAAGCCTGTTGTCATGGGGAGAATGTAAAGACTGGAGCAGCCTATTGTCATGGGGAGAATGTACAGAATGGAGCAGCCTGTTGTCATGGGGAGAATGTACAGACTGGAGTAGCCTGTTGTCTTTGGCAGAATGTACAGAATGGAGCAGCCTGATGTCATGGGGAGAATGCACAGACTCGGGCAGCCTGTTGTCATTGGAAAAATGTATAAACTGGGGCAGGCTGTTGTCATGGGGAAAATGTACAGACTGGAGCAGCCTGTTGTCTTGGGGAGAATGTACATACTGAAGCAGCCTGTTGTCATGGGGAGAATGCACAGACCGGGGCTGCCTGTTGTCATAGGGTGAATGTACATACTGGAGTAGCCTGTTGTCATTGGGAGAATGTACAAACTGGGGCAGCCTGTTGTCATGTGGAGACTGTACAGACTGAAGCAACCTGTTTTCTTGGGCAGAATTTACAGACTGGAGAAGCCTTTTGCCGTGGGGAGAATGTACAGACTGAAGCAGCCTGTTGTCATGGGAAGAATGTACAGATAAAGCAGCCTGTTGGCATAGGTAGAATGTACAGACTGGAGCAGCCTGGTTCATGGGGAGAATGTACTGACTGGGGCAGCCTGTTGCCATGGGGAGAATGTACAGACTGGGGAAGCCTGTTGTCATGGGGAGAATGTAAAGACTGGAGCAGCCTGATGTCATGGGGAGAATGTACAGACTGGGGCAGCCTGTTGCCATGGGGAGAATGTACAGACTGGAGCAGACTGTTGTCATGGGGAGAATGTACAGACTGAAGCAGCCTGTTATCATGGGGAGAATGTACAGACTGGAGCAGGTTGTTGTCATGGGGAGAATGTACAGACTGGGGCAGCCTGTTGTTATGGGGAGTATGTACAGACCGGAACACTCTGTTGCCATGGGAAGAATGTACAGATAAAGCAGCCTGTTGGCATGGGTAGAATGTACAGACTGGAGCAGTGTGTTGTCATGGGGAGAATGTACAGACTGGAGCAGTGTGTTGTCATGGGGAGAATGTACAGACTGGAGCAGTGTGTTGTCATGGGGAGAATGTACAGACTGGAGAAGCCTTTTGCCGTGGGGAGAATGTACAGACTGAAGCAGCCTGGTTCATGGCGAGAATGTACAGACTGGAGCAACTGTTTGCCATGGGGAGAATGTACAAACTGGAGCAGCCGTTTGCCATGGGGAGAATGTACAAACTGGAGAAGCCTGATGTCTTGGGGAGAATGTAGAGACAGCGGCAGCCTTTGTCATGGGGAGATTGAACAGACTGAGGAAGCCTGTTGTCATGGGGAGAATGTAAAGACTGGAGCAGCCTATTGTCATGGGGAGAATGTACAGAATGGAGCAGCCTGTTGTCATGGGGAGAATGTACAGACTGGAGTAGCCTGTTGTCTTGGGGAGAATGTACAGAATGGAGCAGCCTGATGTCATGGGGAGAATGCACAGACTCGGGCAGCCTGTTGTCATTGGAAAAATGTATAAACTGGGGCAGGCTGTTGTCATGGGGAAAATGTACAGACTGGAGCAGCCTGTTGTCTTGGGGAGAATGTACACACTGAAGCAGCCTGTTGTCATGGGGAGAATGTACAGATTGTGGCTACCTGTTGTCATGGGGAGAATGTACAGACTGGAGAAGCCTGTTGTCATGGGGCGAATTTACAGACTGAGGCTGCATGTTGCCATGGGAAGAATGAACAGAATGGAGCAGCCTGTTGTCATTGGGAGAATATACAGACTGAAGCAGCCTGTTGTCATGGGGCGAATGTACATACTGAAGCAGCCTGTTGTCATGGGGAGAATGTACAGACTGGAGCATTCTGTTGTCATGGGGAGAATGTACAGACTGGTGCAGCCTGTTGTCATGGGGAGAATGTACAGACTGGAGCAGCCTGTTTTCATGGGGAGAATGTACAGACTGTGGCAGCTTGTTGTCATGGGGAGAATGTACAGACTGTGGCTACCTGTTGTCATGGGGAGAATGTACAGACTGGAGAAGCCTGTTGTCATGGGGCGAATGTACATACTGAAGCAGGCTGTTGTCATGGGGAGAATGTACAGACTGGAGCAGGTTGTTGTCATGGGGAGAATGTACAGACTAGAGCAGCCTGTTGACTTGGGGAGAACATACAGACTAGAGCAGCCTGTTGTCATGAGCAGAACGTACAGATTAGAACATCTTGTTGTCATGGGGAGAATATACAAACTGGAGCAGCCTGCTGCCATTGGGAAAATGTACAAACTGGGGCAGCCTGTTGACATGGAGAGAGTGTACAGACTCGGCAACCTGTTGACATGGGGAGAGTGTACAGACTGGGACTACTGGTTGTCATGGTGAGAATGTACAGACAGGGGCTGCCTGTTGTCATGGGGAGAATGTAAAGACTGTAGCAGGCTGTTGTCATGGGGTGAATGTACATACTGGAGTAGCCTGTTGTCATGGGGAGAATGTACAGACTGAAGCAACCTGTTTTTTTGGGCAGAATTTACAGACTGGAGAAGCCTTTAGCCGTGGGGAGAATGTACAGATAAAGCAGCCTGTTGGCATAGGTAGAATGTACAGACTGGAGCAGCCTGTTGACATGGGGGAATGTACAGACTGGAGCAGCCTGTTGTCATGGGAAGAATGTACAGATAAAGCAGCCTGTTGGCATAGGTAGAATGTACAGACTGGAGCAGCCTGTTGACAGGGGGGAATGTACAGACTGGAGCAGCCTGTTGTCATGGGGAGAACATACAGACTAGAGCAGCCTGTTGTCATGAGCAGAACGTACAGATTAGAACATCTTGTTGTCATGGGGAGAATGTACAAGCTGGAGCAGCCTGCAGCCATTGGGAAAATGTACAAACTGGGGTAGCCTGTTGTCATGGAGAGAGTGTACCGACTCGGCAACCTGTTGACATGGGGAGAGTGTACAGACTGGGACTACTGGTTGTCATGGGGAGAATGTACAGACCGGGGCTGCCTGTTGTCATGGGGAGAATGTAAAGACTGTAGCAGGCTGTTGTCATGGGGAGAATGCACAGACTGGGGCAGCCTGTTGTCATGGGGAGTATGTACAGACCGGAACACTCTGTTGCCATGGGAAGAATGTACAGATAAAGCAGCCTGTTGGCATGGGTAGAATGTACAGACTGGAGCAGTCTGGTTCATGGGGAGAATGTACAGACTGGAGCAGCCTGTTTTCATGGGGAGAATGTACAGACTGTGGCAGGTTGTTGTCATGGGGAGAATGTACAGACTGTGGCTACCTGTTGTCATGGGGAGAATGTACAGACTGGAGAAGCCTGTTGTCATGGGGCGAATGTACATACTGAAGCAGCCTGTATTCATGGGGAGAATGTACAGATAAAGCAGCCTGTTGTCATGGGAAGGTAGTATAGACTGGTGCAGCCAGCTGAGATGGGGAGAATATACAGTCTGCAGCAGCCTGTTGACATGGGTAGAATGTACAGACTCGCGCAGACTGTTGACATGGGGAGAATGTACAGAATGGAGTAACCTGTTGTCATGGGGAAAACATACAGACAGGAGCAGCATTTTGTCATGGGGAGAATGTATAAACTAGAGCAGCCTGTTATCATGGGGAGAACGTACAGACTAGAGCAACTTGTTGATATGGAGAGAATGTATAGACTGGGGCAGCATGTTGTCATATGGAGAATATACAGACTCTAGCACGCTGTTGCCATGGGGAGAATGTGCAGACTGGAGTAGCCTGATGTCATGGGGAGAATGCACAGACTGGGGCAGCCTATTGTCATGGGGCGTATGTACAGACCGGAACACCCTGTTGCCATGGGGAGAATGTAAAGACTGGAGTAGCCTGTTGACATGGGGAGCATGTACAGACAAAGCAGTCTGTTGTCATGGGGAGAATGTACAGATGTAGCAGCCTGTTGTCATCGGGAGAATGTAGAGATTGGAGCAGCATTTTTCATGGGGAGCATGTACAGGCTGGAGCAGCCTGTTGTCATTGGGAGAATGTACAGACTGGGGCTGCCTGTTGTCATGGAGAGAATATACAGACTGGAGCAGCCTGTTGTTATGGTGAGAATGTACAGACTAGAGCAGCCTGCTGTCACAGGGAGGACGTACAGACTGGAACAGCCTGTTGTTATGGGAGAATGTACAGAAAGGAGTAGCCTGTTGACTTGGGGAGAATGTGCAGACTGAAGCAGCCTGTTGTCATGGGGAGAATGTACAGACTGGAGCAGCCTGTTGACATGGGGAGAATGGACAGTCTGGAGCAGCCTGTTGTCATCCGGAGAATGTGCAGACTGGAGAAGCCTGTTGTCATGGGGAGAATGTACAGACTGGGGCAGCCTGTTGTCATGAAGCGAATGAGTAGACTGGAGCAGACTGTTGTCAAGTGGAGATTGTACATACTAGAGCAGCCTGCTGCCATGGGGACAATGTACAGTCTGGAGCAGCCTGTTGTCATGGGGAGAATATGCAGACTGGGGCAGCCTGTTGTCATGGAAAGAACGTACAGAATGGAGCAGCCTGTTGCCAAGTGGAGATTGTACAGACTACAGCTGTCATCTTAAATGGGGAGGACGTACAGTTTGGAGCAGCCTGTTGTCATGGGGAGGACGTACAGACTGGAACAGCCTGTTGTCATGGGGAGAATGTACAGATGTAGCAGCCTGTTGTCATCGGGAGAAAGTTGAGATTGGAGCAGCATTCTTCATGGGGAGCATGTACAGGCTGGAGCAGCCTGTTGTCATTGGGAGAATGTACAGACTGGGGCTGCCTGTTGTCATGGAGAGAATATACAGACTAGAGCAGCCTGCTGTCACAGTGAGGACGTACAGACTGGAACAGCCTGTTGTTATGGGAGAATGTACAGAAAGGAGTAGCCTGTTGACTTGGGGAGAATGTGCAGACTGAAGCAACCAATTGACATGGGGAGAATGTACAGACTGGAGCAGCCTGTTGTCATCCGGAGAATGTACAGACTGGAGCAGCCTGTTGACATGGGGAGAATGTACAGACTGGAGAAGCCTGTTGTCATGGGGAGAATGTACAGACTGAAGCAGCCTGTTGTCATTAGGAGAATGTACAGATAAAGCAGCCTGTTGTCATGGGAAGAATGTACAGACTGGAGCAGCCAGCTGTGATGGGGAGAATGGACAGTCTGGAGCAGCCTGTTGTCATCCGGAGAATGTGCAGACTGGAGAAGCCTGTTGTCATGGAGTGAATGTACAGAATGGAGCAGCCTGTTGCCAAGTGGAGATTGTACAGTCTAGAGTTGTCATCTTAAATGGGGAGGACGTACAGATTGGAGCAGCCTGTTGTCATGGGGAGGACGTACAGACTGGGGCAGACTGTTGTAATGGGGAGAATGTACAGACTGCAGCAGCCTGTTGTCATTGGGAAAACGTACAAACCGCGTATCCTGTTGTCATGGGGAGAATGGACAAACTGGAGCAGCCTGTTGCCGTGGGGAGAATGTAAAGACTGGAGCAGCCTGTTGTCATGGGGAGAATGAACAGACTGGACCAGCCTGTTGTCATGGGGAGCATGTACAGACAAAGCAGTCTGTTGTCATGGGGAGAATGTACAGATGTAGCAGCCTGCTGTCAATGGGAGAATGTACAGATTGGAGCAGCATTTTTCATGGGGAGTATGTACACGCTGGAGCAGCCTGTTGTCATGGGGAGAAGGTACAGACTGGGGCAGCCTGTTGTCATGGAGCGAATGTGTAGACTGGAGCAGACTGTTGTCAAGTGGAGATTGTACAGACTAGAGCATCCTGTTGCCATGGGGACAATGTACAGGCTGGAGAAGCCTGTTGTCATGGGGAGAATACACAGACTGGGGCAGCCTATTGTCATGGAGTGAATGTACAGAATAGAGCAGCCTGTTGCCAAGTGGAGATTGTACAGACTAGAGCTGTCTGCTTAAATGTGGAGGACGTACAGATTGGAGCAGCCTGTTGTCATGGGGAGGACGTACAGACTGGAGCAGCCTGTTGCAATGGGGAGAGTATGCAGACTGTTGCAGCCTGTTGTCATGGGGCAAATGTACATACTGAAGCAGCCTGTTGTCATCGGGAGAATGTACAGATAAAGCAGTCTGTTGTCATGGGAAGAATGTACAGACTGGAGCAGCCAGCTGTGATGGGGAGAATGTACAGTCTGCAGCAGCCTGTTGACATGGGGAGAATGTACAGGCTCGAGCAGACTGTTGTCATGGGGAGAACATACAGACTAGAACAGCTTGTTGATATGGAGAGAATGTACAGACTGGGTCAGCATGTTGTCATGGGGAGAATGTACAGACTGGAGCGCGCTGTTGCCATGGGGAGAACGTGCAGACTGGAGTAGCCTGTTGTCTTGGGGAAAATGTACAGAATGGAGCAGCCTGATGTCATGGGGAGAATGCACAGACTGGCGCAGCCTGTTGTCATGGGGAGTATGTACAGACCGGAACACCCTGTTGTCATGGGGAGAATGTATAGACTGGAGCAGCCTGTTGTCATGGGGCGAATGTACATACTGAAGCAGCCTGTTGTCATGGGGAGAATGTACAGACTGGAGCATCCTGTTGTCATGGGGAGAATGTACAGACTAGAGCAGCCTGTTGTCATGGGGAGAATGTAGAGACTGGTGCAGCTGTTGTCATGGGGAGAATGTACAGACTGTGGCTACCTGTTGTCATGGGGAGAATGTACAGACTGGAGAAGCCTGTTGTCATGGGGAGAATGTACAGACTGGAGAAGCCTGTTGTCATGGGGAGAATGTACAGACTGAAGCAGCCTGTTGTCATTAGGAGAATGTACAGATAAAGCAGCCTGTTGTCATGGGAAGAATGTACAGACTGGAGCAGCCAGCTGTGATGGGGAGAATGTACAGTCTGCAGCAGCCTGTTGACATGGGTGGAATGTACAGACTCGAGCAGACTGTTGACATGGGGAGAATGTACAGAATGGAGTAGCCTGTTGTCATGGGGAGAACGTAAAAACTAGAGCAGCCTGTTGTCATGGGGAGAACGTACAGACTAGAGCAACTTGTTGATATGGAGAGAATGTACAGACTGCGGCAGCCTGATGTTATGGGGAGCATGTACAGACAAAGCAGTCTGTTGTCATGGGGAGAATGTACAGATGTAGCATCCTGTTGTCATCGGGAGAATGTAGAAATTGGAGCAGCATTTTTCATGGGGAGCATGTACAGGCTGGAGCAGCCTGTTGTCATTGGGAGAATGTACAGACTGGAGCAGCCTGTTGTTATGGTGAGAATGTACAGACTGGAGCAGCCTGTTGTTACGGGGAGAATGTACAGAAAGGAGTAGCCTGTTGTCATGTGGAGAATGTACAGACTGAAGCAGCCTGTTGTCATGGTGAGAAAGTACAGACTGAATCAGCCTGTTGTCATTGGGAGAATGTACAGACTGGAGCAGCCAGCCGTGATGGGGAGAATCCACAGTCTGCAGCGACCTGTTGACATGGGGAGAATGTACAGACTCGAGCAGACTGTTGTCATGGGGAGAACATACAGACTAGAGCAGCTTGTTGATATGGAGAGAATGTACAGACTGGGTCAGCATGTTGTCATGGGGAGAATGTACAGACTGGAGCGCGCTGTTGCCATGTGGAGAATGTGCAGATGGGAGCAGCCTGTTGTCATGGGGCGAATGTACATACTGAAGTAGCCTGTTGTCATGGGGAGAATGTACAGACTGGAGCAGCCTGTTGTCATGGGGAGAATGTATAGACTGGAGCAGCCTCTAGTCATGGGTAGAATGTACAGACTGGAGCAGCCTGTTGCCATGGGGAGAATGTAAAGACTGGAGCAGCCTGTTGTCATGGGGAGAATATGCAGACTGGAGCAGCCTGTTGTCATGGGGCGAATATACATACTGAAGCAGCCTGTTGTCATGGGGAGATTGTACAGACTGGAACATCCTGTTGTCATGGGGAGAATGTACAGACTGAATCAGCCTGTTGTCATGGGGAGAATGTACAGACTTCAACAGCCTGTTGTTATGGGTAGAATGTAGAGACTGTTGCAGCCTATTGTTATTGGGAGAATGTACAGTCTAGGGCAGCCTGTTGTCATGGGGAGAATGTACAGACTGGGGAAGCCTGTTGTCATGGGGAGAATGTACAGACTGGAGCAGCCTGTTGACATGGGGAGAATTTACAGACTGGAGCAGCCTGTTGTCATGGGGAGAATATACAGTCTGGAAAAGCCTGTTGTCATGGGGAGAATACACAGACTGGAGCAGCCTGTTGTCACAGGGTAAACGTACAGACTGGAGCAGACTGTTGTCATGGGGAGAAAGTATAGACAAAGCAGCCTGTCGGCATTGGGAGAATGTACAGACTGAAGCAATCTGATGTCCTGGGGAGAATGTACAGACAAAGCAGCCTGTTGTCATCGGGAAAATGTACAGAATCGAGCAGCCTGTTGACATGGGGAGAATGTTCAGACTGGGGCAGGCTGTTGACTTGGGGAGAATGTGCAGACTGAAGCAGCCTGTTGTCATGGGTCGAATGTACAGACTCGAGCAGCCTGTTGACATGGGGAGAATGGACAGTCTGGAGCAGCCTGTTGTCATCCGGAGAATGTGCAGACTGAAGCAGCTTGTTGTCATGGGGAGAATGTACAGACTGCGGCAGCCTGTTGTCATGGAGCGAATGTGTAGACTGGAGCAGACTGTTGTCAAGTGGATATTGTACAGACTAGAGCAGCCTGTTGCCATGGGGACAATATACAGGCTGGAGAAGCCTGTTGTCATGAGGAGAATATACAGACTGGGGCAGCCTGTTGTCATGGAGCGAATGTACAGAATGGAGCAGCCTGTTGCCAAGTGGAGATTGTACAGACTAGAGCTTTCTGCTTAAATGGGGAGGACGTACAGATTGGAGCAGCCTGTTGTCATGGGGAGGACGTACAGACTGGAACGGCCTGTTGTCATGGGGAGAATGTAGAGACTGGAGCAGCTTGTTGTCTTGGGGAGAATGTACAGACTGGAGCAGCCTGTTGTCATGGGGAGAATGCACAGACTGGAGCAGCCTGTTGTCATGGGGAGAATGTACAGACTGGAGCAGCCTGTTGTCATGGGGAGAATGCACAGACTGGGGCAGCCTGTTGTCATGGGGAGAATGTGCAGACTGAAGCAGCCTGTTGTCATCGGGAGAATGTACAGATTGGAGCAGCTTGTTGACATGGGGAGAATGTTCAGACTGGGGCAGCGTGTTGACTTGGGGAGAATGTGCAGACTGAAGCAGCCTGTTGTCATGGGGAGAATGTACAGACTGAAGCAGCCTGTTGTCATGGGGAGAATGTACAGACTGGAGCAGCCTGTTGTCATGGGGAGAATGTACAGACTGGAGCAGCCTGTTGACTTGGGGAGAATGTGCAGTCTGAAGCAGCCTGTTGTCATGGGGAGAATGTACAGACTGGAGCAGCCTGTTGACATGGGGAGAATGGACAGTCTGGAGCAGCCTGTTGTCATCCGGAGAATGTGCAGACTGGAGAAGCCTGTTGTCATGGGGAGAATGTACAGACTGCGGCAGCCTGTTGTCATGGAGCGAATGTGTAGACTGGAGCAGACTGTTGTCAAGTGGATATTGTACAGACTAGAGCAGCCTGTTGCCATGGGGACAATATACAGGCTGGAGAAGCCTGTTGTCATGAGGTGAATATACAGACTGGGGCAGCCTGTTGTCATGGAGCGAATGTACAGAATGGAGCAGCCTGTTGCCAAGTGGAGATTGTACAGACTAGAGCTTTCTGCTTAAATGGGGAGGACGTACAGACTGGAACGGCCTGTTGTCATGGGGAGAATGTAGAGACTGGAGCAGCCTGTTGTCTTGGGGAGAATGTACAGACTGGAGCAGCCTGTTGTCATGGGGAGAATGTATAGACTGGAACAGCCTGTTGTCATGGGGAGAATGTAGAGACTGGAGCAGCCTGTTGTCATGGGGAGAACATACAGACTGTTGCAGCCTATTGTTATTGGGAGAATGTACAGTCTAGGGCAGCCTGTTGTCATGGGGAGAATGTACAGACTGGGGAAGCCTGTTGTCATGGGGAGAATGTACAGACTGGAGCAGCCTGCTGTGATGGGGAGAATGTACAGACTGGAGCAGCCTGTTGACATGGGGAGAATTTACAGACTGGAGCAGCCTGTTGCCATGGGGAGAATATACAGTCTGGAAAAGCCTGTTGTCATGGGGAGAATACACAGACTGGAGCAGCCTGTTGCCATGGGGAGAATGTAAAGACTGGAGCAGCCTGTTGTCATGGGGAGAATGTACAGAGTGGAGCAGCCTGTTGTCATGGGGAGGACGTACAGACTGGAGCAGCCTGTTGTCATGGGGAGAGTATACAGACTGGAGCAGCCTGTTGTCATGGGGAGAATGTATAGACTGGAACAGCCTGTTGTCATGGGGAGAATGTACAGACTGCGGCAGCCTGTTGTCATGGAGCGAATGTGTAGACTGGAGCAGACTGTTGTCAAGTGGATATTGTACAGACTAGAGCAGCCTGTTGCCATGGGGACAATATACAGGCTGGAGAAGCCTGTTGTCATGAGGTGAATATACAGACTGGGGCAGCCTGTTGTCATGGAGCGAATGTACAGAATGGAGCAGCCTGTTGCCAAGTGGAGATTGTACAGACTAGAGCTTTCTGCTTAAATGGGGAGGACGTACAGACTGGAACGGCCTGTTGTCATGGGGAGAATGTAGAGACTGGAGCAGCCTGTTGTCTTGGGGAGAATGTACAGACTGGAGCAGCCTGTTGTCATGGGGAGAATGTATAGACTGGAACAGCCTGTTGTCATGGGGAGAATGTAGAGACTGGAGCAGCCTGTTGTCATTGGGAGAACATACAGACTGTTGCAGCCTATTGTTATTGGGAGAATGTACAGTCTAGGGCAGCCTGTTGTCATGGGGAGAATGTACAGACTGGGGAAGCCTGTTGTCATGGGGAGAATGTACAGACTGGAGCAGCCTGCTGTGATGGGGAGAATGTACAGACTGGAGCAGCCTGTTGACATGGGGAGAATTTACAGACTGGAGCAGCCTGTTGCCATGGGGAGAATATACAGTCTGGAAAAGCCTGTTGTCATGGGGAGAATACACAGACTGGAGCAGCCTGTTGCCATGGGGAGAATGTAAAGACTGGAGCAGCCTGTTGTCATGGGGAGAATGTACAGAGTGGAGCAGCCTGTTGTCATGCGGAGGACGTACAGACTGGAGCAGCCTGTTGTCATGGGGAGAGTATACAGACTGGAGCAGCCTGTTGTCATGGGGAGAATGTATAGACTGGAACAGCCTGTTGTCATGGGGAGAATGTAGAGACTGGAGCAGCCTGTTGTCATGGAGAGAACATACAGACTGGAGCAGCCTGTTGTCATGGGGAGAATGTACAGACTGGAGCAGCCTGTTGTCATGTGGAGAATGTAGAGACTGGAGCAGCCTGTTGTCATGGGGAGAATGCACAGACTGGGGCAGCCTGTTTTCATGGGGAGAATGTACGGACTGGAGCAGCCTGTTGACATGGGGAGAATGGACAGTCTGGAGCAGCCTGTTGTCATCCGGAGAATGTACAGACTATGGAAGCCTGTTGTCATGGGGAGAATGTACAGACTGGGGCAGCCTGTTGTCATGGAGCGAATGTATAGACTGGAGCAGACTGTTGTCAAGTGGAGATTGTACAGACTAGAGCAGCCTGTTGCCATGGGGACAATGTACAGACTGGAGAAGCCTGTTGTCATGGAGTGAATGTACAGAATGGAGCAGCCTGTTGTCAAGTGGAGATTGTACTGATTAGAGCTGTCTGCTTAAATGTGGAGGACGTACAGATTGGAGCAGCCTGTTGACATGGGGAGGACGTACAGACTGGAGCAGCCTGTTGTCACGGGGAGAGTATACAGACTGGAGCAGCCTGTTGTCATGGGGAGAATGTACAGACTGGAGAAGCCTGTTGTCATGGGGAGAATGTACAGACTGAAGCAGCCTGTTGTCATTAGGAGAATGTACAGATAAAGCAGCCTGTTGTCATGGGAAGAATGTACAGACTGGAGCAGCCAGCTGTGATGGGGAGAATGTACAGTCTGCAGCAGCCTGTTGACATGGGTGGAATGTACAGACTCGAGCAGACTGTTGACATGGGGAGAATGTACAGAATGGAGTAGCCTGTTGTCATGGGGAGAACGTAAAAACTAGAGCAGCCTGTTGTCATGGGGAGAACGTACAGACTAGAGCAACTTGTTGATATGGAGAGAATGTACAGACTGCGGCAGCCTGATGTTATGGGGAGCATGTACAGACAAAGCAGTCTGTTGTCATGGGGAGAATGTACAGATGTAGCATCCTGTTGTCATCGGGAGAATGTAGAAATTGGAGCAGCATTTTTCATGGGGAGCATGTACAGGCTGGAGCAGCCTGTTGTCATTGGGAGAATGTACAGACTGGAGCAGCCTGTTGTTATGGTGAGAATGTACAGACTGGAGCAGCCTGTTGTTACGGGGAGAATGTACAGAAAGGAGTAGCCTGTTGTCATGTGGAGAATGTACAGACTGAAGCAGCCTGTTGTCATGGTGAGAAAGTACAGACTGAATCAGCCTGTTGTCATTGGGAGAATGTACAGACTGGAGCAGCCAGCCGTGATGGGGAGAATCCACAGTCTGCAGCGACCTGTTGACATGGGGAGAATGTACAGACTCGAGCAGACTGTTGTCATGGGGAGAACATACAGACTAGAGCAGCTTGTTGATATGGAGAGAATGTACAGACTGGGTCAGCATGTTGTCATGGGGAGAATGTACAGACTGGAGCGCGCTGTTGCCATGTGGAGAATGTGCAGATGGGAGCAGCCTGTTGTCATGGGGCGAATGTACATACTGAAGTAGCCTGTTGTCATGGGGAGAATGTACAGACTGGAGCAGCCTGTTGTCATGGGGAGAATGTATAGACTGGAGCAGCCTCTAGTCATGGGTAGAATGTACAGACTGGAGCAGCCTGTTGCCATGGGGAGAATGTAAAGACTGGAGCAGCCTGTTGTCATGGGGAGAATATGCAGACTGGAGCAGCCTGTTGTCATGGGGCGAATATACATACTGAAGCAGCCTGTTGTCATGGGGAGATTGTACAGACTGGAACATCCTGTTGTCATGGGGAGAATGTACAGACTGAATCAGCCTGTTGTCATGGGGAGAATGTACAGACTTCAACAGCCTGTTGTTATGGGTAGAATGTAGAGACTGTTGCAGCCTATTGTTATTGGGAGAATGTACAGTCTAGGGCAGCCTGTTGTCATGGGGAGAATGTACAGACTGGGGAAGCCTGTTGTCATGGGGAGAATGTACAGACTGGAGCAGCCTGTTGACATGGGGAGAATTTACAGACTGGAGCAGCCTGTTGTCATGGGGAGAATATACAGTCTGGAAAAGCCTGTTGTCATGGGGAGAATACACAGACTGGAGCAGCCTGTTGTCACAGGGTAAACGTACAGACTGGAGCAGACTGTTGTCATGGGGAGAAAGTATAGACAAAGCAGCCTGTCGGCATTGGGAGAATGTACAGACTGAAGCAATCTGATGTCCTGGGGAGAATGTACAGACAAAGCAGCCTGTTGTCATCGGGAAAATGTACAGAATCGAGCAGCCTGTTGACATGGGGAGAATGTTCAGACTGGGGCAGGCTGTTGACTTGGGGAGAATGTGCAGACTGAAGCAGCCTGTTGTCATGGGTCGAATGTACAGACTCGAGCAGCCTGTTGACATGGGGAGAATGGACAGTCTGGAGCAGCCTGTTGTCATCCGGAGAATGTGCAGACTGAAGCAGCTTGTTGTCATGGGGAGAATGTACAGACTGCGGCAGCCTGTTGTCATGGAGCGAATGTGTAGACTGGAGCAGACTGTTGTCAAGTGGATATTGTACAGACTAGAGCAGCCTGTTGCCATGGGGACAATATACAGGCTGGAGAAGCCTGTTGTCATGAGGAGAATATACAGACTGGGGCAGCCTGTTGTCATGGAGCGAATGTACAGAATGGAGCAGCCTGTTGCCAAGTGGAGATTGTACAGACTAGAGCTTTCTGCTTAAATGGGGAGGACGTACAGATTGGAGCAGCCTGTTGTCATGGGGAGGACGTACAGACTGGAACGGCCTGTTGTCATGGGGAGAATGTAGAGACTGGAGCAGCTTGTTGTCTTGGGGAGAATGTACAGACTGGAGCAGCCTGTTGTCATGGGGAGAATGCACAGACTGGAGCAGCCTGTTGTCATGGGGAGAATGTACAGACTGGAGCAGCCTGTTGTCATGGGGAGAATGCACAGACTGGGGCAGCCTGTTGTCATGGGGAGAATGTGCAGACTGAAGCAGCCTGTTGTCATCGGGAGAATGTACAGATTGGAGCAGCTTGTTGACATGGGGAGAATGTTCAGACTGGGGCAGCGTGTTGACTTGGGGAGAATGTGCAGACTGAAGCAGCCTGTTGTCATGGGGAGAATGTACAGACTGAAGCAGCCTGTTGTCATGGGGAGAATGTACAGACTGGAGCAGCCTGTTGTCATGGGGAGAATGTACAGACTGGAGCAGCCTGTTGACTTGGGGAGAATGTGCAGTCTGAAGCAGCCTGTTGTCATGGGGAGAATGTACAGACTGGAGCAGCCTGTTGACATGGGGAGAATGGACAGTCTGGAGCAGCCTGTTGTCATCCGGAGAATGTGCAGACTGGAGAAGCCTGTTGTCATGGGGAGAATGTACAGACTGCGGCAGCCTGTTGTCATGGAGCGAATGTGTAGACTGGAGCAGACTGTTGTCAAGTGGATATTGTACAGACTAGAGCAGCCTGTTGCCATGGGGACAATATACAGGCTGGAGAAGCCTGTTGTCATGAGGTGAATATACAGACTGGGGCAGCCTGTTGTCATGGAGCGAATGTACAGAATGGAGCAGCCTGTTGCCAAGTGGAGATTGTACAGACTAGAGCTTTCTGCTTAAATGGGGAGGACGTACAGACTGGAACGGCCTGTTGTCATGGGGAGAATGTAGAGACTGGAGCAGCCTGTTGTCTTGGGGAGAATGTACAGACTGGAGCAGCCTGTTGTCATGGGGAGAATGTATAGACTGGAACAGCCTGTTGTCATGGGGAGAATGTAGAGACTGGAGCAGCCTGTTGTCATGGGGAGAACATACAGACTGTTGCAGCCTATTGTTATTGGGAGAATGTACAGTCTAGGGCAGCCTGTTGTCATGGGGAGAATGTACAGACTGGGGAAGCCTGTTGTCATGGGGAGAATGTACAGACTGGAGCAGCCTGCTGTGATGGGGAGAATGTACAGACTGGAGCAGCCTGTTGACATGGGGAGAATTTACAGACTGGAGCAGCCTGTTGCCATGGGGAGAATATACAGTCTGGAAAAGCCTGTTGTCATGGGGAGAATACACAGACTGGAGCAGCCTGTTGCCATGGGGAGAATGTAAAGACTGGAGCAGCCTGTTGTCATGGGGAGAATGTACAGAGTGGAGCAGCCTGTTGTCATGGGGAGGACGTACAGACTGGAGCAGCCTGTTGTCATGGGGAGAGTATACAGACTGGAGCAGCCTGTTGTCATGGGGAGAATGTATAGACTGGAACAGCCTGTTGTCATGGGGAGAATGTACAGACTGCGGCAGCCTGTTGTCATGGAGCGAATGTGTAGACTGGAGCAGACTGTTGTCAAGTGGATATTGTACAGACTAGAGCAGCCTGTTGCCATGGGGACAATATACAGGCTGGAGAAGCCTGTTGTCATGAGGTGAATATACAGACTGGGGCAGCCTGTTGTCATGGAGCGAATGTACAGAATGGAGCAGCCTGTTGCCAAGTGGAGATTGTACAGACTAGAGCTTTCTGCTTAAATGGGGAGGACGTACAGACTGGAACGGCCTGTTGTCATGGGGAGAATGTAGAGACTGGAGCAGCCTGTTGTCTTGGGGAGAATGTACAGACTGGAGCAGCCTGTTGTCATGGGGAGAATGTATAGACTGGAACAGCCTGTTGTCATGGGGAGAATGTAGAGACTGGAGCAGCCTGTTGTCATGGGGAGAACATACAGACTGTTGCAGCCTATTGTTATTGGGAGAATGTACAGTCTAGGGCAGCCTGTTGTCATGGGGAGAATGTACAGACTGGGGAAGCCTGTTGTCATGGGGAGAATGTACAGACTGGAGCAGCCTGCTGTGATGGGGAGAATGTACAGACTGGAGCAGCCTGTTGACATGGGGAGAATTTACAGACTGGAGCAGCCTGTTGCCATGGGGAGAATATACAGTCTGGAAAAGCCTGTTGTCATGGGGAGAATACACAGACTGGAGCAGCCTGTTGCCATGGGGAGAATGTAAAGACTGGAGCAGCCTGTTGTCATGGGGAGAATGTACAGAGTGGAGCAGCCTGTTGTCATGCGGAGGACATACAGACTGGAGCAGCCTGTTGTCATGGGGAGAGTATACAGACTGGAGCAGCCTGTTGTCATGGGGAGAATGTATAGACTGGAACAGCCTGTTGTCATGGGGAGAATGTAGAGACTGGAGCAGCCTGTTGTCATGGAGAGAACATACAGACTGGAGCAGCCTGTTGTCATGGGGAGAATGTACAGACTGGAGCAGCCTGTTGTCATGTGGAGAATGTAGAGACTGGAGCAGCCTGTTGTCATGGGGAGAATGCACAGACTGGGGCAGCCTGTTTTCATGGGGAGAATGTACGGACTGGAGCAGCCTGTTGACATGGGGAGAATGGACAGTCTGGAGCAGCCTGTTGTCATCCGGAGAATGTACAGACTATGGAAGCCTGTTGTCATGGGGAGAATGTACAGACTGGGGCAGCCTGTTGTCATGGAGCGAATGTATAGACTGGAGCAGACTGTTGTCAAGTGGAGATTGTACAGACTAGAGCAGCCTGTTGCCATGGGGACAATGTACAGACTGGAGAAGCCTGTTGTCATGGAGTGAATGTACAGAATGGAGCAGCCTGTTGTCAAGTGGAGATTGTACTGATTAGAGCTGTCTGCTTAAATGTGGAGGACGTACAGATTGGAGCAGCCTGTTGACATGGGGAGGACGTACAGACTGGAGCAGCCTGTTGTCATGGGGAGAGTATACAGACTGGAGCAGCCTGTTGTCATGGGGAGAATGTACAGGCTGGAGCAGCCTGTTGTCATGGGGAGAATGTACAGGCTGGAGCAGCCTGTTGTCATTGGGAGAATGTACAGACTGGAGCAGCCTGTTGTTGTGGTGAGAATGTACAGACTGGAGCAGCCTGTTGTTATGGGGAGAATGTACAGAAAGGAGTAGCCTGTTGTCATGTGGAGAATGTACAGACTGAAGCAGCCTGTTGTCATGGTGAGAAAGTACAGACTGAATCAGCCTGTTGTCATGGGGAGAATGTACAGACTTCAACAGCCTGTTGTTATGGGTAGAATGTCGAGAACTGGAGCAGCCTGTTGTCACAGGGAAAACGTACAGACTGGAGCAGACTGTTGTCATGGGGAGAATGTATAGACAAAGCAGCCTGTCGGCATTGGGAGAATGTACAGACTGAAGCAATCTGATGTCCTGGGGAGAATGTACAGACAAAGCAGCCTGTTGTCATCGGGAAAATGTACAGAATCGAGCAGCCTGTTGACATGGGGAGAATGTTCAGACTGGGGCAGGCTGTTGACTTGGGGAGAATGTGCAGACTGGAGCAGCCTGTTGTCATGGGGAGAATGTACAGACTGGAGCAGCCTGTTGACATGGGGAGAATGGACAGTCTGGAGCAGCCTGTTGTCATCCGGAGAATGTGCAGACTTGAGAAGCCTGTTGTCATGGGGAGAATGTACAGACTGCGGCAGCCTGTTGTCATGGAGCGAATGTGTAGACTGGAGCAGACTGTTGTCAAGTGGATATTGTACAGACTAGAGCAGCCTGTTGCCATGGGGACAATATACAGGCTGGAGAAGCCTGTTGTCATGAGGAGAATATACAGACTGGGGCAGCCTGTTGTCATGGACCGAATGTACAGAATGGAGCAGCCTGTTGCCAAGTGGAGATTGTACAGACTAGAGCTTTCTGCTTAAATGGGAAGGACGTACAGATTGGAGCAGCCTGTTGTCATGGGGAGGACGTACAGACTGGAACGGCCTGTTGTCATGGGGAGAATGTAGAGACTGGAGCAGCCTGTTGTCTTGGGGAGAATGTACAGACTGGAGCAGCCTGTTGTCATGGGGAGAATGTATAGACTGGAACATCCTGTTGTCATGGGGAGAATGTAGAGACTGGAGCAGCCTGTTGTCATGGGGAGAACATACAGACTGTTGCAGCCTATTGTTATTGGGAGAATGTACAGTCTAGGGCAGCCTGTTGTCATGGGGAGAATGTACAGACTGGGGAAGCCTGTTGTCATGGGGAGAATGTACAGACTGGAGCAGCCTGTTGACATGGGGAGAATTTACAGACTGGAGCAGCCTGTTGTCATGGGGAGAATATACAGTCTGGAAAAGCCTGTTGTCATGGGGAGAATACACAGACTGGAGCAGCCTGTTGCCATGGGGAGAATGTAAAGACTGGAGCAGCCTGTTGTCATGGGGAGAATGTACAGAGTGGAGCAGCCTGTTTTCATGGGGAGAATGTACAGACTGGAGCAGTCTGTTGTCATGGGGAGAATGTACAGATGTAGCAGCCTGTTGTCATCGGGAGAATGTACCGATTGTAGCAGCATTTTTCACGGGGAGCTTGTACAGGCTGGAGCAGCCTGTTGTCATTGGGAGAATGTACAGACTGGGGTTGCCTGTTGTCATGGAGAGAATATACAGACTGGAGCAGCCTGTTGTTATTGTGAGAATGTACAGACTAGAGCAGCCTGCTGTCACAGGGAGGACGTACAGACTGGAACAGTCTGTTGTCATGGTGAGAGTATACAGACTGGAGCAGCCTGTTGTTATGGGGAGAATGTACAGAAAGGTGTAGCCTGTTGTCATGTGGAGAATGTACAGACTGAAGCAGCCTTTTGTCATGGTGAGAAAGTACAGACTGAAGCAGCCTCTTGTCATGGGGAGAATGTACATACTTCAACAGCCTGTTGTTATGGGTAGAATTTACAGACTGGAGCTGCCTTTTGTCACTGAGAAAACGTACAGACTGGAGCAGCCTGTTGTCATCGGGAGAATGTACAGACAAAGCAGCCTGTCGGCATTGGGAGAATGTACAGACTGAAGCAACCTGATGTCCTGGGGAGAATGTACAGACAAAGCAGACTGTTGTCATCGGGAAAATGTACAGAATCGAGCAGCCTGTTGACATGGGGAGAATGTTCAGGCTGGAGAAGCCTGTTGTCATGGGGAGAATATACAGACTGGGGCAGCCTGTTGTCATGGAGTGAATGTACAGAATGGAGCAGCCTGTTGCCAAGTGGAGATTGTACAGACTAGAGCTGTCTGCTTAAATGTGGAGGACGTACAGATTGGAGCAGCCTGTTGACATGGGGAGGACGTACAGACTGGAGCAGCCTGTTGTCATGGGGAGAGTATACAGACTGGAGCAGCCTGTTGTCATGGGGAGAATGTATAGACTGGAACAGCCTGTTGTCATGGGGAGAATGTAGAGACTGGAGCAGCCTTTTGTCATGGGGAGAACATACAGACTGGAGCAGCCTGTTGTCATGGGGAGAATGTACAGACTGGAGCAGCCTGTTGTCATGTGGAGAATGTAGAGACTGGAGCAGCCTGTTGTCATGGGGAGAATGCACAGACTGGGGCAGCCTGTTGTCATGTGGAGAATGTACAGACAGAGGCAGCCTGTTGTCATGGGGAGAATGTACAGACTGAAGCAGCCTGTCGTCATTGGGAAAACGTACAAACCGGTGTACCCTGTGTCATGGGGAGAGTGTACACACTGGAGCAGCCTGTTGACATGGGGGGAATGTACAGACTGGAGCAGCCTGTTGTCATGGGAGAAGGAACAGACTGCGGCAGGCTGTTGTCAAGGAGAGAATGTACAGACTGGAGCAGCCTGTTGTCATGGGGAGAATGTACAGACTGGAGCAGCCTGTTGTGATGGAGAGAATGTGCAGACTGGGGCAGCCTGTTGTCAAGGGGAGAATGTACAGACAGAAGCAGCCTGTTGTCATGGGGAGAATGTACAGACTGAAGCAGCCTGTTGTCATTTGGAAAACGTACAAACCGGGGTACCCTGTGTCATGGGGAGAGTGTACACACTGGAGCAGCTTGTTGTCATGGGGAGAATGTACAGACTGGAGAAGCCTGTTGTCATGGGGAGAATGTACAGACTGGGGCAGCCTGTTGTCATGGAGTGAATGTATAGTCTGGAGCAGCCTGTTGTCAAGTGGAGATCGTACAGACTAGAGCAGCCTGTTGCCATGGCGATAATGTACAGACTGGAGAAGCCTGTTGTCATGGGGAGAATATACAGACTGGGGCAGCCTGTTGTCATGGAGTGAATGTACAGAATGGAGTAGCCTTTTGTCAAGTGGAGATTGTACAGAGTAGAGATGTCTGCTTAAATGTGGAGTACGTACAGATTGGAGCAGCCTGTTGTCATGGGGGGAATGTATAGACTGGAACAGCCTGTTGTCATGGGGAGAATATACAGACTGGTGCAGCCTGTTGTTATTGGGAGAATGTACGGTCTAGGGCAGCCTGTTGTCATGGGGAGAATGTACAGACTGGAGCAGCGTGTTGTCATGGGAGAATGTCCAGACTGGAGCAGGCTGTTGTCAAGGAGAGAATGTACAGACTGGAGCAGCCTGTTGTCATGGGGAGAATGTACAGACTGGAGCAGCCTGTTGTGATGGAGAGAATGTGCAGACTGGGGCAGCCTGTTGTCAAGGGGAGAATGTACAGACAGAAGCAGCCTGTTGTCATGGGGAGAATGTACAGACTGAAGCAGCCTGTTGTCATTTGGAAAACATACAAACCGGGGTACCCTGTGTCATGGGGAGAGTGTACACACTGGAGCAGCTTGTTGTCATGGGGAGAATGTACAGACTGGAGAAGCCTGTTGTCATGGGGAGAATGTACAGACTGGGGCAGCCTGTTGTCATGGAGCGAATGTATAGTCTGGAGCAGCCTGTTGTCAAGTGGAGATCGTACAGACTAGAGCAGCCTGTTGCCATGGCGATAATGTACAGACTGGAGAAGCCTGTTGTCATGGGGAGAATATACAGACTGGGGCAGCCTGTTGTCATGGAGTGAATGTACAGAATGGAGTAGCCTTTTGTCAAGTGGAGATTGTACAGAGTAGAGATGTCTGCTTAAATGTGGAGTACGTACAGATTGGAGCAGCCTGTTGTCATGGGGGGAATGTATAGACTGGAACAGCCTGTTGTCATGGGGAGAATATACAGACTGGTGCAGCCTGTTGTTATTGGGAGAATGTACGGTCTAGGGCAGCCTGTTGTCATGGGGAGAATGTACAGACTGGAGCAGCGTGTTGTCATGGGAGAATGTACAGACTGGAGCAGCCTGTTGTCATGGGGAGAATGTACAGACTGGAGCAGCCTGTTGTCATGGGGAGAATGTACAGACTGGAGCAGCCTGTTGTCAAGGGGAGAACGTACAGACTGGAGCAGCCTGTTGTCATGGGGAGAACATACAGACTGGAGCAGCCTGTTGTCAACTCAATGCATAAAAGCATGTAGACATGGTCAAGAGGTTTAGCTGTTGTTCACACCAAACATCAGAATTGGGGAAATGTGACTTAGTGGAATGACTGGTTCCAACAGGGTGGTGTTGAGTATTTCCTTGGATTTTCCGCACAACAATCTCTTAAGTTTACAGAGAATGGTCTAAAAGCAAGCAAACAAAAAGACAATCCAGTTAATTGGGCGTAAAGAGAGGTCGGAGGAGAATGGCCAGACTGGCTCACGCTGATAGGAAGTCAGATAACCACACGTTACAACAGTGGTCTGCAGAATAACATCTCTGAATGCACAACATGTCCAACCTTGAAATGGATGGCCTACAGCAGCAGAAGACCACACCGAGTTTCTCTCCCGCAGTAGAAGTGGCCACTGAGGTACATTAGTTCCACTTTGAAGGAGGATGCAAGGACTGACTGGTTTTCTCTCTGCTCGCTGTGTTTCAGTGGAAACGAGAAATATGCTGCGGCGCCTCAGTTGCTCCAACCCCGGGGCGGTAAAGAGCACAAGGACTTGTGGAGGTGACTCCGTCGAACTGCGATGAATTAAGATGACAGGTTCGCCTACGGAGACCAGCTGAAGGAGATTGCAGAGTGAATGCTGAGCTAATTAAATCAATCAGCGGACTTGCAGTGCCTTGCTTCGATTCAAGCTACAGGCTAGCAGATGGCTCAGCCCACCTGTATGGGCATAACTGTTCGAAGTCACACGCCTTTCTCCCCGGCTGGAGTGTCCGATAACATTCCCCATCCTCTGTAGTGCTCGCTCTGCCGCAGCTCTGCTGTAGGGCCAATGGACAGAGACCGGAGCCGCCAGCCAGATGTTTAAATAAGCGAGTGGCAAAGATGCTGCCCCGGATTTAAGTACAGTACAGGCTTTTGCAACATCAGCAGGACATCAGCATGCGCGGCGGGAAACCGCTTCAATTTCTTGAAGCAGGGGTGAATTCAGTGAGTGTGTTGCTATTTCCAAATCAGAAAGGTTTTGATGAACAGTCTCAGCTACAGATGCTGCCTGACCAGCTGAGTTCCCCCAAGATTTTATTTTATTCCCACTGGGAAGTGAATACATATTGAAAACGAATATGATCAGAGAATATGATCACAGCAGTGTGAACGGACCTAGTACAGAGTCGACTGGCTGAACGGCCCCATTTGCTGTGAATTTATGATTATTGGGAAAATGAGTAAAGTCTGGAAGCAGTAGTTAGTTTAATTAGGTCAACGCATTGTTATTTGATGGCGGTGTGATGAAATCACAGTTTAGGTTCAGGGTCTGCACCTTAAAGTACCATTGACCAACGCGTCTGGTTTCCATGGACGACGACAGCAGCAGCCAATCAGTCTCCGAGTCAGGGTAATTGACGGACGGTTAGTTCCACCTCGGCAGCACTCCTCGGTTGCCAAGGAAACAGCACCAACGGACCAGCCTGTTCCTCAACCAACCGTGCTCGGAGTCTGCTGCCATTGGTTGAGGTGGGCGGGGCGGAGACCACAATCTTCGGACTGATTGGTTTAGTGGCTTTCAATCTGCGGAAGAGTTGGGGTTTCCGAGGCGAAGTTGGGTTGAGCGGCGCAGCGGAGCAAGGTGAGAGCAGGCTGGAATATCGGGATAAAACAAACGGTTGAACCGGGACCGACCAGAACAACGAGGACAAATCAGGTCTCAGCGCGAAATGGGTTAAAACAGCCGTTAAGCCGGGATAATAATAATAAAAAACGAATCTTAAAACTAGTTAATCTCAGGACGAACAGGGGTTAACCAGGAAAAAATAACAATTAAATCGGGATAGACTAGCAACGTGGATGAATCAGGACTCGGCGCGAAGCGGGTTAAAACAGAGGTGCTAAACCGGAATTACAAAACAAAAACTGGTTAAAATAAAGTTAATTGAAACAAACAGGTTGGTTAACAGTTAGATCTAGGGAGGTAAACGGGTTAAAACCAAGGATTATACTGGAAATTAACTGCTCTGTTGCGGGAAAACGTGAGGAAAATTAGCTCTGGAGGAGAGGATAATTCAAAGTTAATCAAGAAAGGCAGGTGGGGCTGGTTAACGCATTTAGTTCTAGGCCCGAGGCCGCAGTTTGGCAACATCCTCCATTCTAACCTCTGGGGATGGTGGTCCAGATGATGAGAACAGAACCATGCCTTACAGCCTGTACCCTAGCCATCGCCAACATAGGTCTAGGGTGCCCTGGTTCTAGGATAGAATCACCAGAATCACTATTGTTTGTGGCCCTAGAAGTTCTCAAACCAAGTCTTTCTGACATGCCACATGCTAATGGCATGTTGGCCTTCATAACAAGGGGAGTTGAGTATAGGAGCAAAGAGGTCCTTCTGCAGCTGTACAGGGCCCTGGTGAGACCACACCTGGAGTATTGTGTACAGTTTTGGTGTCCAAATTTGAGGAAGGACATTCTAGCTATTGAGTGAGTGCAGCGTAGGTTCACAACGTTAATTCCCGGGATGGCAGGACTGTCATATGTTGAAAGATTGGAGCGACAGGTTGTATACACTGGAATTTAGAAGAATGAGAAGGGATCTGATTGAAACATATAAGATTATTAAGGGATTGGACACTCTAGAGGCAGGAAACATGTTCCCAATGTTGGGGGGAGTCCAGAACCAGAGCCACCGTTTAAGAATAAGGGGTAGACAATTTAGAACGGAATTGAGGAAAAACTTTTTCACACAGGGGGTTGTGGTTCTGTGGAATGCTCTGCCTTAGAAGGCAGTGGAGGCCAATTCTCTGGATTCTTTCAAGAAAGAGTTAGATAGAACTCTTAAGGATAGCGGAGTGAAGGGATATGGGGGAGAAGGCAGGAAAAGGGTGGATGATCAGCCATGATCACAGTGAATGGTGGTGCTGGCTCGAAGGGCTGAATGGCCTACTCCTGCACCTATTGTCTATGTTGTCTATTTCCACCTCCCTTTTAGCTGGTCAGTGCTCCTGATGAAGCACCTTGTTCCAAGCACTCAGAAGATATACATTCTGGATGGTGGATTTCAGTGTTGGTCCCCACAAGGTTGTTATCAGAAATTTCATGATGTATGTTAATGATAATGAACCTGATTCTGAGTGAGTGGGTCTTCAGGTTCCTGATAGTAGCAATCAGAAGAGGGTATGTTCCGGATGGTGTGAGTCCTTCGTGATGGGTGCTGCCTCTTGACGCCGTTCTTGATGCTGGGGAAGTGTGTGCAGTGATGGAACTACGGCTTCTGTTAGCTTCTTTGATCCTGTGCATTGGAGCTTCCATAGCAAGGTGGTATATCTAGATGTTAGTTCAAAAATATATATTCTTTATTTCTAGATTTAGAAGTTTATAAAATATTGAGTGGTATGGGTAAGGGAGGGGGGTGTTGGCCATGGTCTTTTCTCCAAGGCTTGGAAGTCCAAAACTAGAGGGCAAAGAAATAAGATGGAGGGGGGAGATTTAAAAGCGATTGAAGACGTAACCTCTTTACACAGAGGGTACTGAGTACCTGGAATGAGCTCCCAGAGGAAGTGGTCAATACAGGTACTTGTAGAACAGTACAGGTCCTTTGGGTCATGATGTTGTGCTGATCTTTTAACCTACTCTGAGATCAATCTAACCCCTCTCTTCTATGTAGCCCAACATTTTTCTTTCCTTCATGTACCTATCTAAGGGTCTCTTAAATGTTCCCAATGTATATACCCTGGCAGTGCATTCCATGTAAAAAAAAATACTCCTTCTGATATGCCCCCTATGCTTTCTTTCAATCATCTTAAAATTATGTCCCCTCTTATTCAGCCCTGGGATAAAGGTCTTTCTGGGTCTCTGCTTGATCTATGCCTCTTATCATCTTGTACATCTCTATCAAGTCACCCATGATGACAGTTCTGTTACTTTTGCACCTGACCTGATCTGCTTCTCAGTGATCCTGTTGCTATGGGGGTGGGCTCTATGGCAAGCTGTCAAAAGGATTGATTTCCACCCCACTGTTTCAATACGTTTCCTCCATCTGTCTTTCCTTTCTGCCCCTCTGATACTATCCCCAATCAGTATTGCCACACCTCCACCCCTTTTACCTGCCTCCCTGTCCTTTTTGAAACACTTAACCCCTAAATAATTCACTAATATGAAAAAAGCTGCAGATGCTGGAAATGCAAATAGTTCAGCAGCCATTTGATAGCATAGGTACAATTACAACTTTGGTGCTCACAGGATCTTGTTATACACACTGAGGTGATACTTTATAATCACATCATCCTTCACAACTTCCACCATCTCCAAAGGGAGCCTATCGCTAAACATGTCCTTGCCTCCTCACCTTCCCGCCCCCACTCTCTGCAGGGATCACTCCCTCCGTGATTCCCAGCACTTAACCCTGTGAGCAGCTGTGCCCATTCACTTCCTCCCTCGCCTCCATTCAGGGCCCCAAATGAGGCAGCACTTAATCTGCAAATCTGCTGGGGTCATCTGTTGTGTCAAATGCTCCCAATGTGGCCTCCTCTACATTGGTGAGAGCTGTTGTAAATTGGGGGGACCACTTTGTTGAGCACCTCTGCTTCATCCTAGTGGCCAAACAATTCAATTCCAATCCCCATTCTGACATATGGCTTCCACTTGTACCACAATGAGGCTACCCTCAGGGTGGAGGAGTAGCAGCTTATATTCTCTCTGGTTAGCCTCCATCCTGGTGGTATGATTATTGATTTCACCTTCCAGTAAAAAAAATTTCCCCTCTCCTCCCCTCTTCTTCTATTCCCCACTCTGGTGTCTTACCTATTTTCACCTCTATCACTTTGCTCTGGTCCACTCTCCTATCCTATCAGATTCCTCCCTCCCCAGCCCTTTATCTTTCCCACCCACATGGCTTCACCTTTCACCAGGCTATCCTCCTTCCCATCTTTTATTCTAGCATCTTCCCCCGTCCCTTCCTTTTCAGTCCTGAAGGAGAGTCTTGGCCTGAAATGTTGACTGTTTAATTATTTCCATAGATGCTGCCTGACCTGCTGCGTTCCTCCGCACCATAGGTATAGAAGCCTTGGGTTCCACACCACCATGTTCAGGAGCAGTTATTACCCTACAACCATCAGGCTCCTGAATCAGCATGGATAGCTCCACACACTTCAACACTGAACTGATTCCACAAAGTAGACTCTCTTTCAAGGACTCTACAACTTGTGTTCCCAGTTTTTGTTTATTTGTTTGTTTGTTTTGATATTTGCATATTGGTTGCTTATCAGTCTTTGTGTGTAGTTTTTCATTGACTCTATTGTACTTCTTAGTTCCACTGTGAACGCCTGTAAGGAAATGAATCTCAGGGTGGTATTTGGTGACATATACATACTTTGATAATAAATTGATTTTGAACTTTTGAACTTACAATAAATTAATAGGTATAAATAGTATAACTTTCTAATATTTATACTTATTTATTTATTACCATCAAATAGTCCCAGCATGAGGAGAGCTGAAGTTAGCTACACTGTTTCATCAAATGCTTCTTAAAGCAGGGGTTCCCAATCTTTTTTATTCCTTGCACCAAGCAAGGGCTCCACAGACTCCAGGTTGGGAACTCTGTTGGGGAAGAGACAGTATTTATCATAAACCTAGAAGATGTTAAAAGTAGGGTTCTGCAGGGATCAGTTTTGGGGCTGCTGTTGTTTTTAATTTGCATTAATGATATGTGTAAGCACATAATGTATCAATAAAGTTTGCCGATGACACAAAATTAGGGGGACGGACTGATAACATTCAGGTAGCAGAATCCAGATGTGGGTAGATAAATGGCAGATGAAATTTAATGAAAGTAAATGTAAAATATTACATATAGGAAGTAGAAATATTAAATATAAATATACAATTGGGTGGTTTTGCGTTAGAAAGTGCACTGTATGAGAAGGATTGGGGTGTCCTGGTAGACCCATCACTATCAACATCTTGACAATGCACGAGGCGATTAGGAAGGCTAATACAATGTTGGGCTATATAATGTGCTCAGTGGAGTTCAAGTCAAGAGACATTCTCCTTAAGCTGTGTAATGCACTTGAGGCCACATCTTGAGTACTGTGTACAATTTTAGTCTCCATATTTTGTGAGGGATGTGAAGACACTGGAGAGAGCCCAGCGAAGGGTGACTAGACTCATTCCAGGTCTGCAGAGTATGAGCTATGAAGAAAGAGTGAAAGAATTAAATCTTTTTAGCTTAAGTAAATGTAGAATGAGAGGAGAGATGATGGAAGTGTTCAAAATCATTAAGGGAAAAAGTAAAGTGCTACTTCAAAATTAACCCATCATCAAGGATATGGTAGAGACTCGTTAAAGGGAGGTTTCAGATTAACATCAGGAAGCATTTTTTCACACAGAATTTAAGAACGCATGGAACAAACTACCTAGTTGTATAGTTGAGAGTAGTACCTTAGAGACTTCCAAATCTAAACTCAATAGTTATTTCAAAACACAAATGTAAATTGGAAGGTGGCAAGCTTTGTTGGGCCAGATGGTCTGTTCTTGTCAAAAACATTCTGATGTTCTAAGCACAATGCCACCTATTCCCCATCCAAAGCCAATGTGTTCCTCCATCTGGCATTATGTTCCTGTTCCTACCGTGCAGCCCCCTTACCATCAAGGACTCCTTCAAAAGGCGATGCCTCAAGAAGGTACCATCCATCATGAAGGACCCTCACAATACAGGAAATATTCTCTTCTCATTACTTCCATCAGGGAGGTGACACAGCAGATAGAAGACACACACTCAGCACTTTAGGAACTGGTTCTTCCCCTCGGCCATCAGATTTCTGAGCAGCTCATGAGCACCACACTATTTTGCTCTCTTTTTGCACTAATTTATTTTTGTATTTCTTATTGTAACACTGTACTGCTGCAAAACAATGGATTTCATAACAGTATCAGTGATCATCAATCTGATTCTGATTAAAGGTTGGACTGGAATATTGTTTAAATTTGGTATTCCATTTGAGCCAGAATATAATCTCCACTGACCAAGGAGAACTTCCACAGAACCTTCCTATAATCTCAAAAAAAAAAAATCATGCATTTGATATAAGCTCACTCAACACACTCCTGTTAGATACAGAGACAGCAAATCCCAATGACCTGAAGGAGATGCAAGAGATAGTAAATGCTGGAATCTCGAGCAGAGGTGTGCTGGAGGTACCGTCTGTAGGAAGAAATTATCCTTTAAGCCGAAGTAAGTTGAGTCCTGATTAGACCTGAGATGTTAATAATTTCTTTCCTACCACTGATGCTGCTCGACCCGCTGAATTTCTCCAGCAGATTGTTTGCTACCCAAAAACTTGATGATCTGTATCTCAGAACTTTGAACATGGTGGTTATGGAATCACAGTCAGAATTATCACTGACATATGCCATGAAATTAGTTGTTTTGCAGCAGCAGTACAGTGCAAAACATTTATAAAAGCTATGTTACAATAAGTAATAAAAAATGGTCCAAAAATAGTGAGGTGGTGTTCATGGGTCATTGAGAAATCTGATGGCAGTGGGGAGGAAACTGTTTCTAAAACATTGTGTGTTTGCCTTGCAGCTCTTGTACCACCACCTTGATGATAGTAATGATAAAAGGGCATAAGGAGGGTTCCTCATAATGGATGCTGCCCTCTTGAGGCATTTCTTTTTGAAGGCGTGCTCAATGTTGGGGGAATATTGGATCAGTGACTGCTTTATTATATCATCTCTTAGAGTTGTATAGATTCAAGGATGGCTCCTGCAGATTAGAAGGTGATTGGAGCAAAGTCAGGGGTATGCTTTTACACAGAGAGTAGTTCCTGCTGTTTCAGGAAAGAAATAATGGTGCACAAGGAATGGATAAAGCTCCCTCTTATGTAGACAAATTGATGATAAAAAACTGAGCATCAATTGTAGCATGTTAGGGTGTCAGGAACTTCCTAACATGATGCTGGTGGCGTGCATGCACAGTGATTAGCACAATGCTTTACAGTACAGGCGACCTGGGTTCAATTCCCACCACTCCCTGTAAGGAGTTTGTATGTGCTACTCATGACCACATAGGTTTCCTCCATGGTGCTCCAGTTTCCTCCCATAGTCTGAAGAGGTACCTGTTGGTAGGTTAATTAGTCATTGTAAATTGTTTGTGATGAGGCTGGGGTTAAACTGGGGGATTGTTGGGTGGCATGACTCAAAGGACCAGGAGGGCCTACTCCACTCTGTATCTCAATAAATAAATAACTGTTACAGAAACTGGACTGGCGAACAGGAAGGCTCTACAACAGGTGGTCAAAACTGCCCAACGCGTCACTGGCAACAGCCTATCCTCTATCAAGGACGTATATACAGAAATGTGCTGGAAAAAGGCCAGTACCATCATGAAAGATCGCACACACCCTGCTTGTGGACTGTTTGTTCCACTCCCATGAGGGAGGAGGCTACATAGCATCCACACCAGGACCACCAAACTTAAAAACAGTTACTTTTCCCAAGCAGTAAGGCTGATCTCCACACCCCCCACCACCACTACTTTATCAATTTTTGTCAGTTACCTTATGTACAGCACTCCCATGCTTAGCGTCACTTTATGGTCATATAATCAATCTATGTATATAAGCTTTCTGATGTATTTATTGTGTTTTAAAATTTTTTTAATTATTGTGTTCTTTACCTTAGTGTCATTTTTATATGCTGCATGGGAATTGGAGTAAAAATTATTTTCTTCTCTTTTATGCTTGTCTACTTTAAATGGCAGTAAACTATCTTGAATCTTAATTTCTACACTTTCCCATCCAACATTTCCTGTGGCAGGAACAAAGTAGCAAAGTAATTTGTTTTATAATCTTGTGATGCTGTGACTGGTGAGATGTCCCTCTGACCCACAATATTATGCTGACCTTTAAACCTAATTCTTCCCCCTCACGTAAACTTGCATTTTTTTCTATCACCCATGTATCTAAGAGCTTTTTTAAATGACTCTAATGTACATATCTCCAACACCATCCCCTAGCAGGATATTCCGCACACTTGCTCTGTGTGTTAAAAAAACAAGAACACTTACCTCTGACATCCCCCTACACTTTCCTCCAATCACCTTAAAATTATGCACCCTTGTGTTAGCCATTTCCACACTGGGGAAAAGTCTCTCACTGTCCACTCTATCTATGCTTCTTGTCACCTTGTACACCTCTTATCAAGTCACCTCTCATCGTCGTTCACTCGACCTGTCCTCATAAGACATTCACTCTAATCCAGGCAGCATTTCTGGTAAACTTCCTCTGTACCCTCTCTATAGCCTCCACATCCTTCCTATAACAAAGTGATGAGAACTAAACATGATCAGGGTCTAACCAGGGTTTTATAGAACTGCAGTAGTTGATGGGGCATTATGGAATGTTGGCTCATCTGTGCTAGAGATGAGCATGCGCTCTTATCTCAAAATATTTCTGTCTCATAGGAAGGTGCACAAGCATGAATGATGTCACTGCTCCTTCGCGGTTGACCAGCATGGTTCTCAGCACAGGATCGTCTGCTACATCACTGAGGTTTGGAACGGAGCGTAGCCAAACAACTGAGGCAGGAGAGAGCAGTGAGAGTGCAGGTGGGGAATGTGCAGCTTTACTGCCTTGTCATGGTCCTCACTTATGGTCAGCTGGTAGACCCTTCACTTGAGTGTTACTAGTACTTCATGCCAGTTTTGTCCCAAACTGTCTCTCGGGTGTTGTTCATGGAATGCCAGCAGTCCCCTCATGCCCTAACTGTGGTGAGAATATCAGTCAAGATTTTTAACATCTGTTAGTATCTACCAGCTGGAGATTTGGTGTGCGCATACAGCACTAGTGGTCTGGCTTCGATTCCTGCCGCAGTCTGTAAGGAGTTTGTACATTCTCCTCATGACCCCGTGGGTTTCCTCCAGGTGCTCCGGTTTTCTCCCACATTCTAAAGATTAGGGTTCATGGGTTGTGGGCATACCATGTTGATGCTAAAAGCATGGCAACACTTGTGGCCTGCCCCTTGGTACATCCTCGGACTGTGTTTGTCTTTGAATGAAAACTGAAACATTTCACTCTATGTTTTGATGTATATGTGACAAATAAAACTTACCTAATCTAATTCTAGTTAATAACCTTGTTACCTTCTTAGAGAGATACAGCACAGAAACAGGTCTTTCAGCCCATTGATTCTGTGCCGATCATCAACCACCCATTTACACTAATCCTAAATTTTATTCTCCCTACATTCGCATCAGCTCCTGAACAAACACAACCAGGGCTAAATTACATTGACCAATCTGCACATCCTTAAGATGTGGGAGGAAACAGAAGCACCCATGTGTTCACAGGAAGAGCTTGCAAACTCCGCAGAAATAGCACCCAGGTCTCTGGTGCAGTGAGGTAGTGGCTATGCCTGTGCCACATCTGAATGTTCTATATTCTGCTCTAGTTCATGGGACTTGAACACAAATATCCAGATCAACACTGCTAAAGCTTTATCCGATACAGAGGAAATGCTCACTGTTTTGTGGGGGGGGGGGGTAAAATGGAGAATTCAAAACTGAGTATATTAGAACATGGAACAGTAGAGCACAGTGACAGCCCCTTCAGCCCAGAATGTTGTGGCAATCCAATTAAATTAGTCATCAAATGGGCAATCTAACCGTTCCCTCTGTCCATATCCTTCTATTTTCATTACATTGATGTGCCTGTCTAAATTTTCCTTAGAAGTCTTTAATGCATATGCCTCTTACCGCCACCCCAGGCAGTGCATTCCAGTCACCCACCGTGCTCAGTGTAAAAAAACTTCCCCTTCACATCCCCATCTAAACCTCTTGCACTCAGAAGGTCTCAGTTTATATAAAGTCTCAGTTGAAGTCCCCCATGAGATCAACCTTATTGTTTATGCACCTTTTCTTAATCTGCCTGCATATCTGTTCCTCAATGTACTGGTGACTATTGGGTGGTCTGTAGTACAATCCCATCAGAGTGATTACACCTTTCCTATTTCTGAGTTCTACTCATACCGACTTAGTTGATGAGCCTTCTATTGTATCCCCTCTGAGTGCAGCTGTGATATTATCCTTGATTAGTAGTGGAACTTCCCCCCACCCCCCAACCGTTTTACCTCCTTCTCTGTCTTTTCTAAAACTTCAAAGCCCTGGGACATTAAACATCCATTCCTGTCCCCCTCTCAACCAAGTCCCTATAGTGGCCATAACATTAATGTCATCTGCACAAGCCCATGTGTGCACAGGTACAATGAAAAACTTGCTTGCAACAGTATCACAGAGACATAACATCAGATAAGCTGTATTCACAAGAAAAAACAAATGTTAAACATAAATCATGAATATTTTTAACAAGAAAGAACAATTAGAACAAAAGCAACAAAGCCCATCTTAGTGCAAAATAATTAGTCCTGATGAAGGGTTTCGGCCCAAAACTTTGACTGTACTCTTTTCCTTAGATGCTACCTGGCATGCTGGAGATGCTACCTCCAGCATTTTGTGTGTGTTGCTTGAATTGAAATCTCATGTTTTGCTGTTCTGATGTTTCTTAATAAGGTGGAGCCGAAGAAAATGCAAGCACAGATGTGCAGGGGCAGATGGAGATGGAGGCATCTGACTTGGTAAGACTTGCTTCCTCATAGACCTGCAGAGTCTTCCAACAGCCCTGGGTTTGGTTTAGTTTAGAGATACAGCACAGTAACAGGCTCTTCCAGCCCAACGAGCCCATGTCACCCAATTACACCTACGTGACCAATTCACCTACTAATCCATATGACTTTGGACTGTGGAAGGAAAGCAGGGCACTCGGAGGAAACCCAAGCAGTTATGAGGAGAATGTACAAACTCCTTGCACACAATGGTGGGAATTGAATCCAGTTCACTAGCTCTGTAATAGTGTTACGCTAACCTCTATACTAACGTGTTGCCCAAGTACGCAGTCTAGTTGGTCACAGAGCTTAAGGAATTATCAGGGGCTCATGAGGACACTTGCAAACTTGTTCTACAACCTAACATGTTAGAATACTCCAAACTGATCTCACTCCATGCCCTCCATAGTGCTCGTTATGATATGTCATTTGCATCATTGACCAGCACAGCCTTGAGGAGGTGCTGGAGGCTCTGGCACCAACATAGCATTTCTACTTCTTATGAACCTTACTAATTAACTAACCTTTGTATGTTTTTTGGAATGTGGGAGGAAATCAGAGCACCCACAGGAAACTCCCGCAGTCACTGGGAGATATACAAAACTTATAGAAAACAGCGGGAATTGAACCCTGATTACTAGTCCTGTAAAGCATTACACTAACGTGCCACCCTATTGGATTCTGGATTTGGAGTCAGATATTGCTGCGCTGCTTGTGGTGGAATTATTTGAGATCTTTATGGAGGGAGGGAAGAGATTGCATCAGACAGCATGGAAGCAGATCATGTGGCTCACCTTGCCCATGCTGACCCCTGGGCACCCATTCATATTAATCTCTGTTTCCCGATTTAGGCACCTGCTAATACTGAAAACCTGAATGTAGTTTAATAGTTGATGCTGCACGCAGTCAGAGGAAACCTTCAGATGTCACAGGGGACATCTGAATCCACCATTAGGGCAACAAATGAGTGCTTGAATTGTTAATACTGTACTACATTTGCCAGGTAGTCATGAGCAGCAATTTGGTCTTGGTGATTTATTTTGGTTTTAAAATACTGCTTCAGAATAAGTCTGAAATATCTTGGGCTTGTTGATGTACTTGATACAAGGTTTAGACAAATGTATTCCACTGAAGGAAGGGCAATAATATCATTCTGCATTTATATTACTACTACCTGCTTAAGCCCATCATCCATTTTGGGGCATAATAGGTCACCAACAGCAACACACCAGGGTCTTCTGTCCTGGGTCAGTCTTTCAGGTTGTCCCCAGGACCTCTAGGTGAAGATCCATCCTCTCCCAGAGATGAGGTCTTTGGAGGTTCTATCGGTGTTTCTTTAGCTCTGGCTTTTTATGGGATGTGGTTGCTAACCCCATGCCCAACCCTCCTCCTTCTGCAGCTGGTCTTGGGACCATCCATGATGGAGTTCTATCTAATCTGTGCCAAACTCTTATTCTGCCTAATCCTATCGGCCAGCACCTGCATCATAGCCCTCCACAACCTTACATCCATTTACTTATCCAAGCTTCTCTTAAATGTTGCAATCCAATCTGCTTCAGCCACTTCCATACTTGCACCACCATCTGAGTGAAGAAGTTACCCTCAGGTCCTCAAATATTTCGCCTTTCACCCTTATCTAGAGCCTCTAGTTCTAGTCTCATCCAATCTCAGTGGACAAAAGCCTGTTTGCATTAACCCTTCATGATTTTGTGTGCCACTATCAAATCTCCCTTCTCCTCTGCTCCAAAGAATAAAGTCCTAACCTATTCACCCTTTTCCTGTAACTCAGGTTCTCAGTTTCAGCAACAGCCCTGTAAATTTTCTCTGCACTTGTTCAATCTCATTGATATCTTTCTGGTAGGTAGGTGACCAGAAATGTATACAATACTCTCAATTAGGTCTCACCAATATCTGAAACATCTTCAATATAGCATCCCATCTCCTGTACTTTGATTTATGAAGACCAATGTGCCAAAAGCTGTCTTTACAATCCTATCTACCTGTGGCTCCACCTTCAGGAATGATGGATCTGTATTCCTTGATCCCTCCTTTGCACTGCACTCCTCAGTGTCCTACCATTCACTGTGTAGTTTCTACACTGGCTCGTTCTCCCAAAGTGCGCCACTTCATACTTGTCTGCATTAAATTCTGTCTGCCATTTTCAGCCCATTTTTTCAATTGGACTGCTTAAAAACCAGATCATAGAACAGTAGAGCACAGTGCAGACCCTTTAGACCACAATTTTGTGCCAACCTTTTAACCTATTCTAAGATCATTCTAACTCTACACTCCCACATAGCCCTCCAGTTTTCTATCATCCATGTGCCTGAGAGTTTCTTAAATGCCCCTAATATATCTGGTTCTACCACCATACCTGGCAGGGCATTCCATGCACTCACTATTCTCTGAGTATATGTTTGGAGGTTCCTCCAATCACCTTACAATTATGCCTCCCCATTTTGCCATAGGGAAAAAGTCTCTGACTGTCTACTCGATCTATGCCTCTTATCTTGTACCCCTTTATCAAATTACCTCTTATCCTCCTTTGCTCCAAAGAGAAAAGCCCTGGCTCACCCAATCTTTTCCCAAGATTTGACAACTAGCCTCAGTAGGAGATATTAGAGAATTGACTTTGAATGGATTCCATGGTCTTTTTCCTTTTGTGGCTGTCTATGGGAAGACAAATCTCAGGATTGAATACTGCATACAGACTTTGATAATAAATACTTTGAATTTGAGTTTGGCCAAGGTGACAGGCTCATGAACTGTCTCAAAGAATGAAATTCCAGGGTTTAAGGAGGAATCTAGAGTAGAGAATGAGGCTTCTGTGAAACAGGAAATTCATGGAATGAATCCGAAGTTGGGATTCAAGGACACAGAGATCTGAGGGATGCAGGTTTTGAGCTTTCAGAGAAATGAAGATTTTACACCAAACACCCTGTAGGACTGAAAGCCTTTGACTTTTCAGATCCTTGTGATCCCTAAAGACACTTCCCTCCCACTGAATTACATGTGAGGTATGGTTGTCAAGGAGGAATTCAAGGCAGCCATCTTGCATATAGGAGGTTCCATAAGCACCAAAGGGATGAGATCATGAATGTAAATGAGGCAGATCACCAGAACAGATAGGGATCACCAAAAAAGACAGGCAGATATATTAGGGACATTTAAGAAACTCTTCGATGATGGTGAAATGGAGGTCTACGTAGGAGGGCTGGGCAGGTTGATCTTAGTCGAAGGGCCCTCTCAACCCCATTCCACTGCCTTCTCCCTGTAATCTTTGATGTCCTTACTAATCAAGAACCCATCAATCTCTGCTTTATACCCAATGACTTGCCATCCACAGCTGACTGTAGCAATGAATTCCATAGATTTACCACCTTCAGGCTAAAGAAGTTCCTTTTCATCTCTAGTCCCTTCATTTAAAGGGATGTCCTTCCATTCTGAGGCTGTGCTGTCTGGTCCTGCACTCCTCCACTATAGGAAGCATTCTCTCCACACCCACTCTATCTAGGCTTTTAAGTATTCAATAGGTTTCAATCTAAAGCTCCAATAAGTACAGGAACAGAGCCATCTCCTTATAAGGTAACCCTTTCATTCCTGGAATCATTCTTGTGAACCTCCTCTGGACCCTGTCCAATGTGAGCACATCCTTTCTTAGGTAAGGGCCTTAAAACTCCTTCCAATGCTCCATCCACCCCGTCAAGTCCCCTTTGAACCTTGTATATTGGATTAAGGTCACGTCTCATTCTTCTAAATGCCAAGAATATAGACCCAAACCGTTTAGCCTTTTTTGATCGGGCATTCCTCTTAATCCAGGAGTTACCTTGGTGATCCTCTGCCTCCAATGCTACCGTTACTTTTTTTTCAGTAAGGGGACCAAGACCACAGAGTATTCCAGGTGTGGCCTCACCAGCAGTCTGTACAAAGCTCTCTATTCTTAAACCTCAACTCAGTTGCAACTCACCTGCAGAAGGTGCATCCAGCTGCAGCTCCTATCAGAGCGAGTTAGGGAATTGGAGCTGGAGCTGGATGAACTACGGATCATTCGGGAGGCAGAGACAGATAAGAGTTATCGGGAGGTAGTCACATCGAAAAGACGGGAGGTAGGCAACTGGGTGACTGTCAGGAGATGGAGGGGGAGCAGGCAGAGAGAGCAGAGCACCCCTGTGGCCATTCCCATCAACAATAAGTAGACCGTTTTGGATACTGTTGGTGGGGATGACCTACCAGGAACAAGTTGCAGTGGTCCTGTCTCTGGCACTGAGGTTGGACCCTCGACAAGGAAGGAAGAGAGGACAGCGGTAGTGATAGGGGATTCTATAGTCAGGGGGGCAGATAGGAGATTTTGTGGGGGAGATCGGGAGTCTCGGATGGTATGTTGCCTTCCTGGTGCCGGGGTCTGGGACATCTTAGATCGGGTGCAGGTTATTCTCGAGAGGGAGGGCAAGAATCCAGATGTTGTGGTCCATGTAGGGACCAACAACGTGGGTAGGAAGAGTGAGGGGGTCCTGCATAGTGAGTTCAGGGAGTTAGGTGCGAAGCTGAAGGGCAAGGCCTCCAGGATAACAATCTCAGGATTGTTACCTGTGCCACGTGTGAGTGAGGCGAGGAACAGAAGGATTATACAGATCAATACGTGGCTGAGAGGATGGTGCAGGAGGGAGGGCTTCAGGTTTTTAGATAATTGGGCTTTGTTCCAGGGAAGGTGGGATCTGTTCCGACGGGACGGTTTACACCTGAACTGGAGGGGTACTAACATTCTTGCAGGAAAGTTTGCTAGTGCTGCTTGGGGGGGTTTAAACTAAATTTGCAGGGGGCAGGGATCCAGAATGTGAGAGAGGATAGCGAGATGAAGTATAAAGGACAGGTGGGGACTACATGGTTCTGGAATATTAAGTGTGAAGTAGAGAAAGGTGAGGCAGAATGAGTGATAAGGAGGATACATGTGCAGAGGGATGGTCTGACGGAGCATGGAGTTAAATGTGCAGAAAGAGTAAATTTAAGAAGGACAACAAAATTCAAGGGGCGTATAGCCCGGTGAGAGTTTGGGGAGCTGGGCTATGCACAATAGGCAGCGATTTAAACAGAGAGAGGAGAAATGGGTTAAAAATTCTATATCTGAATGCACGAAGTGTCAGAAATAAGGCGGATGAGCTTGAAGCTCAGGTGCGAATGGGTAACTATGATGTTGTTGGGATAACGGAGACATGGCTGCAGGGGGATCAGACCTGGGAATTGAATGTACAAGGGTATACGTGCTATCGAAGGGACAGAAAGGTGGGCAGAGGGGGTGGGGTTGCCCTGTTGGTGAGGAATGAGATTCAGTCCCTTGCAAGGGGGGACATAGAATCAGGAGAAGTAGAATCAGTGTGGATAGAACTGAGGAACAGTAAGGGCAAAAAGACCCTAGTAGGTGTTATCTACAGGCCCTCAAACAGTAGTATGGATATTGGGTGCAAGTTGAATAGGGAGTTAACAATGGCATGTGGCAAAGGAAATGTCGCAGTAGTTATGGGGGATTTCAACATGCAGATGAACTGGGAAAATCGGGTTGATACTGGACCCCAGGATAGGGAGTTTGTAGAGTGTCTATGGGATGCATTTTTGGAACAGCTTGTACGAGAGCCGACCAGGGATAAGGCTATTCTGGATTTAGTGTTGTGCAATGAACAGGATTTGATAAGTGATCTTGAAGTAACGGAGCCATTAGGAGGTAGTGACCATAATATGATAAGTTTTTATCTGCAAGTTGAGAGGGATAAGGGCAGATCAGAAGTGTCAGTATTGCAGTTGAACAAAGGAAACTATGGAGCGATGAGGGAGGAGCTGGCCAAAGTTGACTGGTCGGATATCCTAGCAGAAAAGACAGTGGAACAGCAATGGCAGGTATTCTTGGGAATAATGCATAAGGTGCAAAATCAGTTCATCCCCTGAAGGATTCAAAGGGGGGAAAGTGGCCACAGTGGTTGACAAAGGAAGTCAGAGATAGCATAGCATTAAAAAAGAAGTATAACAGAGCTAAGGTGAGTGGGAAGACGGATGATTGGGAAATTTTTAAGGAGCAACAGAACTTAACTAAAAAGGCAATACGGGGAGAAAAAATGAGATATGAACACAAGCTAGCTAGGAATATAAAGGAGGATAGCAAAAGTTTTTTTAGGTACGTGAAGAGAAGGAAGATAGTTAAGAACAATGTTGGGCCCTTGAAGAATGAATTGGGAGAAATTGTTATGGGAAACAGAGAAATGGCAGACGAACTTAATAAATACTTTGGATCTGTCTTCACTAGGGAAGACACAAGCAATCTCCCAGATGTATGGATGGGCCAAGGACATAGGGTAACAGAGGAACTGAAGCAGATTGACATTAGGAAGGAAACGGTGATGAGTAGACTGATGGGACTGAAGGCTAACAAATCCCCAGGTCCAGATGGTCTGCATCCTAGGGTACTAAAGGAGGTGGCTCTGGAAATTGCAGATGCATTGGTGATCATTTTCCAATGTTCCTCAGATTCAGGATCAGTTCTTGAGGATTGGCGAATGGCTAATGTTATCCCACTTTTTAAGAAAGGAGGGAGGGAGAAAACAGAGAACTATCGCCCTGTTAGCCTAACATCAGTAGTGGGGAAGATACTAGAGTCCATTATTAAAGATGAAATAGCGGCATATCTTGATAGCACTGATAGCATTGGACCGAGCCAGCATGGATTTACCAAGGGCAAATCATGCTTGACTAATCTATTGGAGTTTTTCGAGGACGTAACCAGGAAGATCGACGCGGGAGATCCAGTGGATGTGGTGTACCTTGACTTTCAGAAGGCATTCGATAAGGTACCACATAGGAGATTGGTGGGTAAAATCAGAGCTCATGGCATTGGGGGGAGGATATTGACATGGATAGAAAACTGGTTGGCAGATAGAAAGCAAAGGGTAGCAGTGAATGGATGTTTTTCAGAATGGCAGGTGGTGACTAGTGGGGTGCCACAGGGCTCGGTATTGGGACCACAGCTGTTTATGATTTACGTCAATGATTTAGAGGAGGGCATTGTGAATAACATCAGCAAGTTTGCTGATGATACTAAGCTGGGTGGCAGTGTGACATGTGATGAGGATGTTAGGAAAATTCAAGGTGACTTGGATAGGCTGGGTGAGTGGGCAGAAACTTGGCAGATGGTGCTTAATGTGAATAAGTGTGAGATTATTCACTTTGGGAGCAAGAACAGGAAGGCAGATTATTATCTGAACAGTGTGGAGTTAGGTAAGGGAGAAATACAAAGAGATCTAGGAGTACTTGTTTGTCAGTCTCTGAAGGTGAATGAGCAAGTGCAGCAGGCAGTGAAGAAGGCTAATGGAATGTTGGCCTTTATTACAAAGGGAATGGAGTACAAGAGCAAGGAAATCCTTTTGCATTTGTACAGGGCCCTGGTGAGACCACACCTGGAGTATTGTGTGCAGTTTTGGTCTCCAGGGTTAAGGAAGGACATCCTGGCTGTGGAGGAGGTGCAGCATAGGTTCAGTAGGTTAATTCCTGGGATGTCCGGACTGTCTTATGCAGAGAGGTTAGAGAGACTGGGCTTGTACACGCTGGAATTAAGGAGATTGAGGGAGGATCTGATTGAGACATATAAGATTATTAAGGGATTGGACAAGATAGAGGCAGGAAATATGTTCCAGATGCTGGGAGAGTCCAGTACCAGAGGGCATGGTTTAAGAATAAGGGGTAGGTCATTTAGAACAGAGTTGAGGAGGAACTTCTTCTCCCAGAGAGTTGTGGAGGTGTGGAACGCGCTGCCTCAGAAGGCAGTGGAGGCCAGTTCTCTGGATGCTTTCAAGAAGGAGCTAGATAGGTATCTTATCAATAGGGGAATCAAGGGTTATGGGGACAAGGCAGGAACCAGGTATTGATAGTAGATGATCAGCCATGATCTCAGAATGGCGGTGCAGGCTCGAAGGGCCGAATGGTCTACTTCTGCACCTATTGTCTGTTGTCTATTGTCAATACCATTTGTCGTCGTAACTCATTTGATGGACCTGCCTGTTATGTGTCTGTGATTCATTCATTAAAACACCTAGATCCCTCCAAACTTCACTCCTAGTCATCATTGTCATGCTGACACTCGAATTTATTGTCAGTCCAGATGTGTGAGTGCACAGGAACATTGAAAAACTTACTTGCAGCAGTACCAAAGCAGTAATTTATGCACAGGAAAAGCATAAATTAAACAAAATTATAAACAAATTTTTAACAGAAAGAACAATTAGAACAAAGAAAAACATTTTAGTCAAAATGACCAAAGTGGTTAAATGTTGCTCAACTGTTGTGTCAGTCGGTTCAATAACTGAACATTTGAAGTAGCTGTCCCTCAGCCTGGTGGTGTGGGACTTCAGGTTTCTGTGCCTCCTACCTGATGGTAGTTGTGAGAAGGAATCATGGCCTGGATGGATGTTGTCTTCTTGAGACAGAATCTCCTGAAGACACTATTGATGGTGGGGAGGGATGTGCCTGTGATGTATTGGGCTGAATCCACCACTCCCTGCAACTTCTTACATTTCTGTGCATTCAAATTACTCTACCAAACCCTGCTGCAACAAGCATACTTTAACAATACATCTGTAGAAATTTACTAGAGTGTTTCTTAGCCTCCTAAGAAAGTAAAGACACTGGCGTGTTTCCCATCTATGTGCTGGCTCAGGCCAGGTTGTCTGATGTACAGTATCAACCTAGGAATTTGTACTCATTTGCAAAGGACATTGCTGCACTGTGATTGTTTGAATGCTGCCACCGAACTGTCCATGTTCACCAGAACAGGCAAAAGGAGCCCCAGACTGACATTTCAATCCAATGCCAGCCACTCTGACAAGTTTGCACTTTTTCATTTGTAGATCCTAGTGTCAACCCAGAGCTTCGACATTAGGTTCCTGAAGTAGGAGACATTTTGGGCAGAGTCCCTTCATGAGAATTGAAAAGGAGGAATGGGGAAAGAAGCCAGAATAAGAATGGTGGTGGGGGGGGGGGAAGGAGGTGGGAGAAGTAAAAGCTGGGAGGTGATAGGTGGAAGAGGTAAAGGGCTTAAGAAGGAGGAATCTGATGGGAGAAGAGAGTGCATGATGGGAAAAAGGGAAGGAGAAGGGGTACTAGAGGGAGGTGAGGAGAAGGGGTAAGAGGGAAGCAGAATGGGGAATGGAAAGGAGAGAAGGAGAGGGGTAGAAATTACTGGGAGTTGGCTAAATCAATGTTCATGCCATCAAGTCGGAGGCAACCTTGACGGAATATGATGTATTGCTTCTCCAGCCAGAGTGTGGCCTCATTATGGCAGTGGAGGAGGCAATGGACTGACAATTCATTTATTTCATTTTATTTAGAGATACAGATGGAACAGGCCCTTCTGGCAGTTGGAATGGGAATGGTGAATGTAAATGGCCACCGCGATATCCTTCCTGTGGCAGATGGAGCAAAGGTGCTTGAACTCAAACCCACTGTTTCTGAATGCAGGTTGACCTCTTCAAAAGCCGTGTGCTTCTGGAGGGTCTCCAGCCAGAGATGTGGACCCTGGAGCACGACCAGATGCTGACTGCGTTCGCTCAAGATGTTACTCAGAGGGTTCTGACTGTGTTCATGGATCAATACTCTGGGCTTCAGGTGACCCTTGGCACACCTGCACAGGTGGGTACATTGTGGAGTGATTCTAGTGGGCACAGGATGAGTGGGGAGCACCTGGTAGGCTATTAGCCCCACGAGTCGTTTCATTGTTCATTCATCAAGACTGAATACAAATTATTCTGTTCAAGATTTTTAAGGATAAATATTTTAAAGATTACATTTATTTCTCACATGTTTGTGGAAACATCAAAAAACACTGAAATGTATTGCTTGCATCAACAACCAACACAGTCTGAGGATGTGCTGAAGGAAATCTCCAAGTGTTGCCGTGTTTCCAACACCCACAATTTATTAACCCTAACCCATACATCTTTGGAATGCGAGAGGAAACCCATGTGATCATGGAAGGAACATACAAACTTCTTATTTCAGCGGTGGGAATTGACAGCTGGTGCTGTAAATTGTTACGCTAACAGATATGCTACTGTAACACCCGTGCTATCTTACTACATGGTCATAGGGCACTATAGCAGGCCCTTCAGCCCATCTAACCTGTGCTGAACTGTTACTCTGCCTAATCCCATTGAACATAGTCCTCAATTCCCCCCCCCATCCATGTACTTATCCAACTTTCTCTTAACTGTTGCAATTGAACCCACACACCTCCACTAACACTGGCAGTTTGTTCCACCCTCTGAGTGAAGAAATTCCCCCTAAGCTTCCCCTTAAATACTTCATCTTTCATTTCTGAGATCTCCAGTGGACCGCAGGCTTTAGACCTTTGGGGAAGAGGGTTTCATTTCGCCACTGTTCATTGTGTAATTAGGTGCTTCCTAGTATCAGAGAGTGGTGGGTGTGTGGAACAAAAGTACATAAAAAGTACTTTTGTTATGGACTACCTAGTTTAGAAAAGAAACACAAAGCTCTTGGAAGTTTATATTGTTCAATTTTAATGCTTTACTGTGGTAAATAATTGAAAATGCATTATTTCTGAATGAATAATGCAGCTTATTAAGATCATTCTAGTATTTCCGATGCAGTAATACACACACATTTGTCGTGTAATACATGCACAAAAACACTCTCAAAAAAAATGTTCTTTCGGCCATTCATGGCTGAAGTTGGATCATGTTGTTCTGCTTTAGAAATGTGGGGCATGAACAGGAATTAGGTTTACATCACATTTTATTCAGCTATGGAATTTAAGAAGTTAATCAAATTTATTCTTGGAATGTGCTGAACTTAATTTTGCTATTTGTTTGGGGATTTGGGAAGTGAATGCAATCTGAGTGACTTCAGGTGTGGTTCACTGCCATTTGTCCAGTTATTACAGCTTAACTATGGCAGCTTTCTGTGTGTCTATGTGTTCTACAAGACAGTTGAAAGAGAAAGGAAGAAAGACTTACTCCATTCCATTGATACGCTCTAGAATTCAAGATCACTGTGTAATTGATTTTGCTAGCTTCTAGATAATTTTTGGCATCATTGGTTGATCTGTGTGTGTAAGCCAGTTTACTGAATTTTGCAATATTGAGATATTTCCTGACTGGAGGAGCAGGGATCATATGACTGAGTGGATATGTGGATTTGCAAGGCTTGCAGGCTCCCCAGAGTTTCAGAGCATGATAGACTGCAATCCCGGGACACTTCAGGCATACATTGAATATACAACTTGTGTCCTTTCGGGAGTAAATTAAAGAAAATCTCATCATTAATGGCTTGATTCTAGGAATTTGTATGACTCTTTTCAACCCAGGCAGTGTGTCTGCTATATTTTATCTGACTTACTATGTGGAAAGTCAAAATGGGATAAAAGATGTGTTCTTTATTAACCTGTCATTGCTCGACAAGATGCACAGATTGCCTTTACACTGATAATCAGTAGACCGCAGAGAGTAATAGAGTTATATAGCACCAAAATTGGTCTTTGCTGGCAAGTATCTATCTATACACATCACCTCCCTGAACATTGACGACTCCTCCATAGAGATCATTAACAGCACTAAATTTCTTGGTGTTCACCTGGCGGAGAATCTCACCTGGTCCCTCAACACCAGCTCCATAGCAAAGAAAGCCCAGTGGCGTCTCTACTTTCTGTGAAGGCTGAGAAAAGTCCATCTCCCACCCCCCACCTCACCACATTCCACAGAGGTTGTATTGAGAGCATCCTGAGCAGCTGCATCACTGCCTGGTTCAGAAATTGCACCATCTCGGATCGCAAGACCCTGCAGCGGATGGTGAGGTCGGCTGAGAAGATCATCTGGGTCTCTCTTCCCGCCATTACAGACATTTACACCACACGCTGCATCCATATAGGAAACAACATTATGAAGGACCCCACGCACATCTCATACAAACTCTTCTCCCTCCTGCCATCTGGCAAAAGGCACCGAAGCATTCGGGCTCTCACGACCAGACTATGTAACAGTTTCTTCCTGCAAGCCATCAGACTCCTCAATACCCAGAGCCTGGACTGACACCAACCTACTGCCCTCTACTGTGCCTATTGTCTTGTTTATTATTTATTGTAATGCCTGCACTGTTTTGTGCACTTTATGCAGTCCTGGGTAGGTCTGTAGTCTAGTCTAGTCTTTGTGTTGCTTTTACGTAGTTCAGTGTAGTTTTTGTATTGTTCATGTGGTACCATGGTCCCGAAAAACATTGTCTCGTTTTTACCGGGTACTGTACCAGCAGTTATGGTTGAAATGGTGATTAAAAAGTGACTTGACTTGATAATAATCCCATTTATGAGCACTTGGTCCATAACTTACTATGCCTTGGAATTCAAGTACTTGTCCAGATGATCCTTAAATCCTGTGAAGCGGCCACCTCACCAGTTTCTCGAGGCAGTACATTCTGGAAGGCAACCACTGTCTGGGTGTAAGAAAATTTCTTTCAGATACCCTGTACATCTCTTAATCCTCCTTAAAACTACTTAGGTCAAAGGTTTCTTACTTTCTAAGCCTCTTGTGCATCTGTGGAATTCTTTGCCACAGGCAGCTGTGGAGGTCAAGTCTTTATATATATTAAAGGCAAAGGTTAATAGATTATTGATTGGTCAGGGTGTGAAGGGATATGGGGAGAAGGCAGGATACTGGGATTGAGAGGAAAAATGCATCAGCCATGATGAAATGGAAGAGCAGACTCGATGGGCCAAATGGCCTAATTCTGCTCCTCTATCTTATGGTCTTGTGGTCTAACCCAAAGGTGTAGTGGTAGTGGTAGAGGGAAATTAGCGACATTTAAGAAACCCTCAGAGCGGCATATGGGTGATAGAAAAATGGAGGGCTTTGTGGGAGTGGAGAATTAGATTGATTTTAGAGTAGGTCAGTCAAACATTGTGGGCTGAAGGGCTTGTATTGTACAGTTGTGTTCCTATGTTCTACGCTTTATGAGTCAGCTCAAACCAGAGAAGCCTCCTAGCATCGGTTCTTGTCAGTATACATGGCACCCTATCCCCTTCCTCACCAAGGGTATGGCATAATCAGTTCCATTTGCAACTGGATTCTGCAGCAGGAACGTCCAAAATTTACAAAGAGTCAGTTCTGCCCAACGCACATTGCTGTGGCCCATAAGAATCTACTTACATACTATATCCATTTCTAGTTCAGAGTTGATAGGAGATAAGTTTAGCCCTTCCCTTCTACAGAGCCCTTCATTTTTCTATCATCCATGTACCCATCTAAGAATTTCATAAACGTACCTAATGTATGTGCCTCTGCCACTGCTCCTGCCAGGGTGTGCCACACACCCACCACTATCTGTGTAAGAAATGGTGACGTCCCTCTTACACTTTCCAACAATCACCTTAAAACTATGTCGCTTCATCTTAGCCATTTTCGCCTTGGGAAAAAGTCTCTGGCTATCCACTCTATCTAAGTTCCTCCCTGTGCCTTGTTTGGCGCATCGGACAGCAACCCTGCCCTTTCTTTAGTGTTGGCTTTACGAGGCCAAGTTGCTAGCTCGATGCTCAGCCCAGCGTGGATGGAAGGTGTGGAAAGAGCCAGATAGATTCGAACCTGGGACCATTCACCCCAAAGTCTGGTGCGGATGGTGCAACAAACAATACATTCTATCTATGTTTATCATTTTATACACCTCTATCCAGTTACCTGTCATCTCCTTCGCTTCAGAGAGAAACATCCGAGCTGGCTCAACCTTTCCTCATAAGACATGCTCTCTAATCCAGGTAGCATCCTGCTAACTCTCCTCTGCACCCTCTTGAAAGCTTCCACATCATTTCTATAAACCAGGTATTTATATAACACCAGGTTCAAAAACAGTTACTAGCCCTCAACCATCAGGCTCTTGGACAAAGAGGCTAACTACAATCATCTATTGAGATGATCCTGTTTAGAGTTACTGATCTATGCATTTGCCCACAGGGAAAAGAATCTCAGGGCTGTATGTAGTGATATGTATATATTCTGATAATAAAATTCAACTTTGAATGTGGCGACCAGAACTGAACACAATATTCCAAAGTTTGCTCTAATCAGGGTTTTATAGAACTGCAACATTACTATGGCGGTTACTTGAAAACAAACCAAGACCACTGACAGACTGAGTATGGGATTCAACACTGTATGAAGTGCTTCCAAACAACTGAGCTCCAAGTTGAAAAAAGTATCTTTGATCCTTTATTACGAAACCAGCAAAGAATAATGATCTTATAGTGATTTTTAAAAGAGCTAACAAAACTAAATTAGTGATATTGCAAAATTAACAAAATAAGCGTTCCAATTCATGAAGTTAGCAGTCAACAAAAAAAAACACCTTCAACTCACTTCCCCTCAACTAGACTAAATTAACTAACTAATATGGAACAATACATAACTATACTATTCACTTCTACCACACCCTGACACCTGACAAATTCATCATCATCATCATCAGGTGCCATGCCCAGTTTGAGCTTTGACTGCCATGGCCCACACACGCCTGTTTCGGGTCGAGTGGATCAATTCATTGGTATTCATTTCCAGTTCTCTGGCCGCTGTCTCCATCATCATTTGTCTTTGTCTTCCTCTTGCTTTCTTCCCTTCGATCTTTCCCATAATTACCGTACATTCTAACTCCTCTTTCCTAATCACATGCCCAATGAAGTTACGTTGCCTTTTCATGATCTCATACATAATTTTTCTTTTTGTGTTTGCTCTGTTCATAACATGCTCATTAGATATTTATTTACTCCATGATATTCTTCGCATCCTCCTCAAAAACCACATCTCTGCTGCTACAATTTGTTTCCTCATGTTACTAGATATTGTCCAACATTCTGAGCCTTATAACCGAAACATTTCAGTACTCTGAGGCAGGTTGTCATGCCTAGTTTAGTGTTGGTCAGTATACTCTTCAGTCTCGTAAAGGTGTCTTTTGCCATCCCTATTCTTCTTTTGATGTCCATGTTGCATCTGTCATCTGATTTCACCCAGCTTCCTAAGTAGCAAAAGCTCTGTACTTGTTTTATGTCTTCCCCGTTTATTCTCAGCCTGCAGATAGGATTCTCCTTTTTGGATATCACTATAAATTCTGTCTTTTTGCAGTTGATACATAGACCTATTTTTGCACTTTCTTCAACAACTATGTCAATTGAGTTTTGTAGTTCTTCCTCCGTACTTGCAATTAGCACAGTGTCATCCGCATATCTGAAATTATTGATGTTTTCACCGCCAACTTTGATTCCCAAGATGTCTCTTATTTTTTGTAATATTGAGATTATGAACAGAAGGACTGAGTATATTCAGGAATTGTTTGAAGACGATCGAGGCGAGAAACCAGAAATTAAGAACAACATTGAAGGTCCAAGTATTTTAAAATCTGAAGTTCATAATGCAATAAATAAGATGAAGAAAGGAAAGGCAGCAGGTTCTGATGAATTAGTAATAGAACAAATTATCGCCCTTGAAGATTATGGAATTGAAGAACTTACTGATTTAATCAATGACATTTATGAGACCTGGAATAATACCAGAAGAGATGAAAAAAAAGTCAGTATTTATCACTCTTCCTAAGAAACCTGGAGCAATAGAATGTAAATTACATAGTACCATAAGTTTAATAAATCATATCACCAAGATACTTCTAAGAATTTTGATGACAAGAGCTAAAAGTAAGATATAAGCTGACACACAAAATGCTGGTGGAATGCAGCAGGCCAGACAACATCCATAGGAGGAAGCACAGTTGACATTTCAGGCTGAGACCCTTCGTCAGGACTAACTGAAAGAAGAGATAGTAAGAGATTTGAGAGGGGGAGGGGGAGATGTGAAATGATAGGAGAAGGCAAGAGGGGGAGGGATAGAGCTAGGAGCTGGAAAGTTGATTGGCGAAAGGGATACAAGGCAGGAGAAGGGAGAGGATCATAGGATGGGAGGCCAAGGGAGAAAGAAAGGGGGAGGGGAGCACCAGAAGAAGATGGAGAGCAGGCAAAGAATAATTGTGAGAGGGACAGAGAGAGGGGAAAATAAATAAATAAAAGATGGTGAGAATGGGAGGAGGGGCATTAATGGAAGTTAGAGAAGGTCAATGTTCATGCCATCAGGTTGGAGGCTACCCAGACGGAATATAAGGTGTTGTTCCTCCAACCTGAGTGTGGCTTCATCTTGACAGTAGAGGAGGCCGTGGATAGACACATCAGAATGGGAATGGGACATGGAATTAAAATGTGTAGCCGCTGGGAGATCCTGCTTTCTCTGGGGGACAGAGCGTAGGTGTTCAGCAAAAAGGTCTCCCAGTCTTGCGTCGGGTCTCGCCAATATATAGAAGGCCGCATCGGGAGCAGTATATCACACCAGCCGACTTGTTCAAGTGCTACACATGCCCTTACACTTCCTCCCTCACCACCATTCAGGGCCCCAGACAGTCCTTCCTGGTGAGGTGACACTTCACCTGTGAGTCGGCCGGTGTGATACACTGTGTCCGGTGCTCCTGGTGTGGCCTTCTATATAAAAGGTGAGACCCAACGCAGACTGGGAGACCATTTCGCTGAACACCTACGCTCTGTCCGCCAGAGAAAGCAGGATCAAGAGAGGCGCTAGATAAGGGTGTGTTTTCTTCCCTGATTTGTTTCATGTGTACAGTGAAACCTGACAAATTACCCATAATAAATGTGCAATACAAAATACAATACAGACAGAAAATAGATACATGGCTTCTACGCTAATTTCATGACTCAAACTCAATCCTCCGACTAATGAAAGCCAACACAACTTAAAGTCTTTACCAGTAGTAAAGGGAGGATTTGGGGTCTGTGGGACCCCAAGCGTCATGGTTAAGCTCCCTGGAAGTGAATGGATAGGTGGAGCCCTGAGACAAAGGTCATAGAGCATGGAAACAGGTAATTCAGCCCACCACAGCCAGACTGACCAGTGGGCACCCTTCTGTATTAATCCCACCTTCTGGTACTTAAGACCATTCAACTTAGAAGCAGAACAGTGGGTGTACCTTAGGGAGTGCAGCGGTTCAAGAAGGCAGGTCATCACCACCTTCTCAAGGGCAACTAAGGATGGACAATAAATGCTGGCTTAGCTGGTGACGCCACATCCCATAAGTGAATAAATAAATAATTTGAGTCGTTTGGCTTATCATGTCTGCTCTGTCATTCGATCACAGCTGATTTATTATCCCTCTCAACACCCCTCGCCTGCTTTCTCCCCGTTACCTTTGACACCGGTACTAATCAAGGACCTAACCACTTCCACTTTAAATACACCTTTGGCTGAAAGCCTTCTCTACCTAGGATTTCAAGTGGACATAGGGACATTTCTTAACTGTTGTCAAGTTCCCTACTTTCACCATTCTCTCTGGTAGTGTGTTTCAGGTACTCAACCATTTCTGTGTGGAAAAAGTCCACTCAGATCACTTGTAACTTACCCTAATGCTGTGTCCTTCTCGTAGACACAGATCAGACAATTAAAGAGATACTGGAGAATAGTGAACCTGCTCTTTGTCCATCTAATTCACTGGTGGGAAGCAACTGAAGGGAGCTAGTATGGATAACCTCACTCATCTCCATTTTCAACTGATTTCCTACAAACTCACTTTCAAGGACTCTGCAAGTTATGTTCCCACTTTTATCTATATATCAATCTAGCTTTCTTTATTTTCCTGTAAATGCCTGCAAGAAAATGAATCTGTATGTGGTAACATGTACTGTATGTACTTTGATAATAAATTTACTTTGTCTTTGAGGTTGTTCATCCTTGGAGATGTTCAAAAACTCTGGCACAGTCAAAGAGAAATGTGCCAACTCGAGACGAGCTTGCAGAATCTTCTCTTGAAACCATTCATTGAAACTGGAAAAAGAGAGATAAGAAGTCAGAGTAAGAAGGTGAAGGGAGGGGAAGAAGAAGTACAAGCTTCATGTGTGGCACCTTGACAAACACCTTCTGAAAATCCAAGTAAATAACATCCATTGACTTTCCTTTATCTATCCTGCCTGTTATTCCCTCAAAGAATATCATCAGTTTTGTCAGACAAGGTTTTCCCTGAAGGAAACCATGTGAACGTTGGCCTACTTTATCATGCAGCTCCAAGTACTTCGAAATCTCATCCTTAATAATGGACTCCCAACATCTTCCCAACCACTAGTCAGGTTACTGATCTATAATTTCCTTTCTTCTGCCTTCCTCCCTTTTTAAAGAGCGGAGTGCCATTTGCAATTTTCCAGTCCTCCAGAACCATTTAGTGATTCTTGGAAGATCATTACTAACTCTTGTGAAATCTCCTCGGCTACTTCTTTCAGAAGCCTAGTTTGTCGTCCATCTGGTCTAGGTGACTTATCTGCCTTCAGGCCTTTCAGCTTCCTAAGCACCTTCTCCTTAGTAATAACAACTACATTCATTTCTGCCCCATGACACTCTTGAATTTCTGACAGACTGCTTGTGTCTTCCCTAGTGAAGCCTATTTTGCTGAAGTTCGTCCACTATTTCTTTGTCCCACATTACTACCTCTCCAGAGTCATCTTCCATGAGTCCAATATCCACTGTGGCCTCTTGTTTACACTTAATATATTTGAAAAAAACTTTGGTTTGTGTTTGATATTATTAGGCAGCTTACCTTCATATTTTATCTTTTCTCTCCTTAAGTTTTTTTTTAGTTGCCTTCTGTTGGTTTTTAAAAGTTTCCCTGTCCTCTACCTTCCCGCTTATTTTTCTATATTATATGCCCCTTTTGCTTTTATGTTGTCTTTGACTTCCCTAGTCAGCCACAGTTATTCATCCTCCCCTTAGAATACTTCTTAATCTAAATCTAATCTAAATCTAAAATCTAAATTTCATCTTTGGAATGTATCTATCCTGCACCTTATGAAATGGGGGTTGTGTAATAAACCGGATTTGATTAGGGAGCTTAGGGTAGAGGAACTCTTGGGAGACAGTGATCATAATATGATAGAATTCACCCTGCAGTTTGAGAGGGAGAAGATAAAGTCAATCTTTAGGGAATCCTACACAAGAACTCCCAAGTCCCTTTGCATCAATGATTTTTTGAATTTTTTTTCCCTTTAGAAAATAGTCTATGTCTTTATTCTTTCTACCATTTGGCATGACCATACACTTCACTCCATTATGTTCCATTTGTCACTTCTTTACCCATTCTCTCAATCTGTCCAAGTTCTGCTACTGACTCTCTGCTTCCTCAACACTAGCTGCTCCTCCACCTATCTTTGTATTGTCTATAAATGTGGCCACAAAGTCATCAATTCCATTATCAAATCATTGACATATAGCATGAAAAGAAATGGTCTCAATATTAACCCTTGCAGAGGATACTAATGTATAATAATTTTGTAAATTTCCTCACAAGCCACTGCTACCTCCATAAGCTTTATGGCCAACTGACCTTTCTACCTTTTACTGTGGGAGTTACAGAATTGGTGATCGAGGTTCAGTTACCTCCACAAGGAGTTTGCACATTCCCCCCACATGGACTTTCTCCAGGTGCTCTCGTTCTCTCCCACATTCCAAAGACATACAGTTATGTGAGTAAGTTGTGGGCATGCTATGTTGATGCTGGAAGCATGATGACACTTGTGGGCTGTCCAGCAAAATCCTCAGACTGTGTTGGTTTTTGACACAAGCAGAGCATTTTATTGTATGTTTCAATGTACATGTGACAAATAAAGCCCAATTTTAATTGTTAAAAGCATATGCTGTCAATTTTTTTTACATGTACAGGCCACAGATTACCTCATCTACTTCATTCGGAAGGAGGGAGTTGAGATTGACCGGGATAATTTCACCCACGTGACGCAGTTTGGCAGCATCCGAGATGGACATTTGGAGAGCCTGTTGAGACACGTACAGGGCGTCTTTGCTCCTCAGTTCTTTGAGAATCGATTGTGGCCTGAGGGCATCAGGAACAATTTTTCAGCACACTTACACAAATTCCTCGCGAGCCTCACAGGTAGCTGCTCAACCATTCAATTTGGACAAGGGTCTCTGTTTCCCTGCTCAGTGCTAGCTACAATAGTAAGGAAGGGAAATGCAATGTTAGTATTTAGTTTGAGAGGACTAGAATATAAAAGCAAGGATATATTGCTGAGGCTTTATGAGGTATTGGTCACATTGCATTTATAGTATTGTGAGCAGTTTTGGCCCCTTGTCTAAGAAAGGAGGTGCTGACATTGGACAAGGTCCAGAGGAGGTTCACAAGAATGATTCAAGGAATGAAAGGGTTAATGTATAATATGCATTTTTATGGCTTTGGGTTTATATTCACGAGTTTAGAAGAATGACTGAGTATTTCATTAAAACCTTCCAAATATTGAAAGGCCTAGAGAGAGTAGAAATGCAGAGAATGTTTCCAGTAGTGGGATAGTCTAAGGTCAGAGGGCGCAGCCTCAGAATAGAAAGATGTTCCTTTAGAACAGAGATGAGGAAAAATTTCTTTAGGCGAAGGGTGGGGAATCTGTGGAATTCATTGCCACAGATGGCTGTGGAGGTATATTTAAAGCAGACATTGACATTGATAGGTTCTTGATAGTAGGGGATCCAGAGATTATGTCAGGAGGCAGGAAAATGAGTTTGAGAAAGAAAATAAATCAGTCATCATCAAATGACAGAGTGTACTCAATGGGCCAAATGGCCTAAATCTGCCCCTGTGTTTGTACCAGGGCTCGAGGTTTTATCTGATCTGATCTGATCCCAGCACTGATAGAAAGACAGCTCTCATTGAAACTTGCATTATCAGAGGGAGTGCTGAACCAATGGAAGGGCGGTACTGAGGGAGAGTCACACTGTGGGAGGGGCAGTTCTGAGGGAAAGTCACCCTGTACATTGGGGACCTGTGGTGGAAGGTCTTACGTTGGGCTGTAAACAGGTCTTTAAGCAGGTTCACTGACACCCCACCTACCTGTCCATTCTGTGGCTGGCGGGGGGTAGTCAGTGTACCACACATATACGGAGTGTGAGAGGTTGCAGTCCCTGTTTGAGTGTCTGAACCTGCTGCTCAGGTTCTGGATCACTTCAGCCCCGCGCTCCTCATATACGGGCAGCCAGTATGGAAGGGGGTAGGTGGCGAGGAGGATCTACTGGTGGGCTTGCTCCTGGGCCCGGCTCAGATGGCCATTCACGGGTCGAGGTGGTGAAACGTTGAGGGCTGTGCCCGGGCTGACTGCCTGCCCCTCTTCTCAGGATGCGTTCATGCCAGGCTGTCCTTGGAGAAGGAGTTCATGGTCACAATGGGTACAGTGGGGGATTTCTGGGAGCGGTGGGGAGTTAAACCCAAGAAATTGACTGTTTTATAGACAGTAATAATCATATTTTAATTTTAATTTATGCACTGTCTTGTAAATACTGAATGTGTGTACTTTGTGAGGTTGTGTAAATAAACTTAACATTTTGTAAAAAAAAGGGCATTACTGAGGGAGAGTTACACTGTATGAGGGGTGGTGTTTGACTATCTTCTCATCCACTCTTTTAGAATACAGTAGAAAGGTGATGTGCAGCAGGTGGTTATGTCTCTGGGCAATTGATTTGCCGGCATGAATTTAAAGCCTAGTCAGCTGGAGAATTTAAATAAATCCACAATAAAATATTGATATCGGTAAAGGTGAATGTGAGCATACTGAATTGTCATTACAACCCACCTGGTTCACTGAGGACAGTCTTGCTTACACAGTTGGGTCTAAGTCTAGAGTCACAGCCATATGTATGATTGTTAATTTCAAGGCAACTCCCACAGATGCTGGTACTCTGAAATAGAAGCTGCAAGACCCAGCAGGTCAGGGACAACAATTAGTAAAGTTAATGTTTCAGGCTGATGATAAATAATCTTGTATCAATAAGATTGAAAGAGTACAGAGACATTTTACAGGGATGTTGCGGGACTTGAGGACCTGAGTTATAGGGAAAGGTTGCATAGGTTAGAACTTTATTCCCTGGAGCGTAGGAGAATGAAGAGAGATTTGATAGAGGTATCTAAAATTATGAGCCGTACAGATAGGGTAAATTCATGCTGGCTTTTTCCAATTAAGTTGAGTGAGATGAGAACTAGAGGTCATAGGTTTAGGGTGAAAGGTGAAATATTTAAGGGGAGCCTGTGAGGGCATTTCTTCACTGAGAAGGTGGTGAGAGTGTGGAACGAGCAGCCAGCAGAAGTGGTGGATACAAGTTTGATTGCAACATTGAAGAGAGGTTGGGTTGCTGCACGAATGGCAGGAGGTTGGAGAGCTATGGTCCAGGTGTGGTTTGATACAACTGGACAGAGTAACAGTTTGGCATTAACTAAATGGACTCTTGTTGCACTCTTTGACTTTATCTCTTGTTATAACTGCACCTGTAATGTTCCACTCAGATGCGCGGTATAAGTTGGATGGACACACAGTCCTCTACATCCCACAGGAGAGCTTGAATCTGAGCCCAGCAGAGGCGGCAAAGGACAAGGAGTTGGTACAGAGACTGGAGAGTAAGTCGCATTTCACCTGCACTATATGTGTACAACATTTTAATTCCTTCAGCAACAGGGAGGCATTGAGCAGGCAACTCAATATCAAGCAGGCATGGGTTTAACATAGTCTAGAAGTGAGACAAGGAAAAGATTATCTGTTGTGAGGATATCACAGTCAGGTAGGGGTGTGCTGACACTCTAGAACACGTTGATATAATGAAATAGGAGGTGTTGGGGCTCTTGTCAAACATTAAGGTGGATGTCCCCAGGGTCTGATGTGGTCTATCCCAGGTTTTTAAGAGATCGAAGGAAGGACTTGGCCAGGTCCAACATGTGAGCTGGAGGCACAGGAATGTAAAGTTTGGGGTCCCATCATCGACTAGTCCGGGCTCGATACTGAAGATCAGAACTCAAAGGTCGATCAGTAATTCAGAAGTGGAAGCCTGTCTGGGGTTGGAGGACTGTGTGTCTGTGTGTGTGTGTGTGTGTGTGTGTGTGTTGGTCAGTCTATGTATATCTGTGGACACAAGCGCATGCACGTGGACATGGACACACACACACACACACACACACACACACTCTCTCTCTCTCTCTCTCTCTCTCTCTCTCTCTCTCTCACTCTCTCACTCTCTCTCACTCCAAAGATGATAGGTTAGGTTCAATGAGATGTGGGCATGTTATGTTGGCGCCAGAAGCATGGTGACACTTGCGGGCAGCCCCAGCACAATCCTCACTTACTTGATTTGATGCAAACAATGCATTTCATTCTGTTTTGATGTTACGATGTACATGTGATAGTTAAAGCTAATCTTTACCTTTTAGCTTGAAGTGTCATATCTGGACAAGTGAGAAGAGTTTCATTTTGGGAGATCAAATGTAAAAGGAAAGTATACAATAAGTGGCAGGGCCAATAGGAACATTGATAACATAGAGCATTGGGGTGTAAATCTTTAGCTGCCTGAAAGTGGAAAGACTGGAAAAAGAGTATGTTACGCTTGCGTTCATTAGTTGGAGTGCTGAGTACAAAAGTTGAGAAATCATTTTGCAACAATATAAAATTTTGGTTCGTACACATTTGGAGTACTTTGTGCACTCTGGTCACTGCATTACAGATAGGAGGCTTTGGAGAGGTTTCCCTGTAATTCCTTGGGCTCTTATCTTGCTAAGAAGCCTCATGTGTGGCACCTTGTCAAAGGCCTTCTGAAAATACATCTACTGCATCTCCTTTGTCTACCCTGCTTGAAATTTCCTCAAAAAATTTCAGTAGGTTAGTCAGGCAGTATTTTTCTTTCAGCAAACCATGCTGGCTTTGGCCTATCTTGTTATGTGCCTCCAGGTATTCCGTAATCTCATCCCTAGCAATCGATTCCAACAACTTTCCAATGACTAATGTCAGGCTAACAGGTCTATAGTTTCCTTTCTGCTGCCTCCCACCCTTTTTAAATAGCAGAGTAACATTTGCAATTTTCTAGTCATCCGGTACAATGCCAGGATCTATCGATTCTTGAAAGATCGTTGTCAATGCCTCTGCAATCTCTTCAGCTACTTCCTTCAGAACCCAAGGGTGCATTCCATCAGGTCCAGGAGATTTATCCACCCTCAGACTATTATGCTTCCTGAGCACCTTCTCAGTCATAATTTTCACTACACATACTTCACTTCCCTGATACTTTTGAATGTCTAGTATACTGTCGATGTCTTCCACTGTGAAGACTGATGCAAAATACGCACTCAGTTCCCCTGCCATCGCTGCGTCTCTCATTACAATATCTCCAGCGTCATTTTCTATTGGTCCTATATCTTTCTTCAACTCTCTTTTGCCTTCCATATACAGTACTTAAAAAAGCTTTTAGTATCTTCTTTGATATTAGTCACCAGCTTCCTCTCATAATTCATCTTTTCCTTTGGAATGACCTTCCCAGTTTCCTTCTGCAAGTTTTTAAAAACTTCCCGATCCTCTATCTTGCCACTAGCTTTGGCTTCCTTTTATGCCCTCGCGTTTGCTTTTACTTTGGCTCTGACTTCACCTGTCAGCCATGGTAGTGTCCTTCTTCCATTCAAAAATTTCTTCTTATTTGGAATATATCTGTCTTGCACTTCCCTCATTTTTTGCAGGAACTCCAGCCATTGCTGCTCTGCTGTCATTCCTGCTAGTGTTCCTTTCCTGTCAACTTTGGCCAGTTCCCCTCTCATGCATTGTAATTTCCTTTATTCCACTGAAATACTGACACAATGGAATTTAGTTTCTCCTTCTCAAATTTCAAAGAGAACTCGATCATACTGTGATCACTATTCCCTCAGGGTTCCTTAACCTTAAGCTCTCTTATCACTTCTGGATCATTGCACAACACCCAATCCAGCACAGCCAATCCTTTAGTGGGCTCAACAAGCTCTTTCAGAGATAGCCAGAATGTCATACTTGCCACTCTGTAGCTGAATTAAAAGATCATCCATTTTATTTCTTATGCTGTGTGCATTCAAATATAACCCTTTCAGCCCAGTATTTGTTGCTTTGTGTTTTAACTGCACCATGCCTTTATAGCTCTGTAACTCATCCCACTGGCTGTGACTATGCCTCATCTCCTGCCTGTCCTTTCTATAATCTCTGTTGCATGCTAACTTTGATTTATTTCTGTTTTCCCCTTCCTCAGTCCTATCACTCCGGTTCCCATACCCTGCCAAATTAGTTTAAACCCTCACTAACAGCCTGCCTGCTAGGATATTAGACCCCTTTGGGTTCAGGTGTAACCTGCCCTTTTTGTACAGGTTGAACCTCCCCCAGAAGAGACCTTAATGATCCAGGAATCTGAAGCCCTGTCCCCTACACCAGTCTCTCAGCCACACATTAATATGTCAGATCATGCTATTCTTGTGCTCGTTAGCACGTGGCACAGGCAGCAATCCTGAGATTACTACCCTGAAGAGAACTACAGAATCTCTTGTGCCTTGACCTAAACTATAGGTCAAACACCAGTAGTTTGATGATCCGCCTTTGCATTGCACTTGGGTGATCCCAGGCAGTCTATCTACTACATACTGTGTGAGTTTGGAGACACAGGAGCCCACGGACATTGGAATTTGGAGCAACAAGCAATCAGCTGGTGGAAACCAGTAGTCGAGCAGCATCTGTGACAGAAGGCGGAGGGGAGTAATGATGGCGCTAAACGGTGACTCCTTTGCTTAATATCTTTATTTTTCCCTTTCAGGATTCTTTTGAAGACCCTGACCTGGAGTTAGAAACATAGAAAACCTACAGCACAATACAGGCCCTTCGGCCCACAAAGCTGTGTAGAACATGTCCTTACCCTAGAACTACCTAGGCTTACACACGGCCCTTTATTTTTCTCAGCTCCATGTACCTATCCAGGAGTTTCTTAAAAGACACTATCATTTCCACCTCCATCACTGCCGCCAGCAGCCCATTCCACGCACTCACCATCCTCTGCGTAAAAAACTTCCCCCTGACATCTCCTCTGTACCTGCTTCCAAGCACCTTAAATCTATGCCCTCTTGTGCTAGCCATTTCAGCCCTGGGAAAAAGCCTCTGACTATCCACATGATCAATGCCTCTCATTATCTCGTACACCTCAATCAGGTCATCTCTCATCCTCCGTCGCTCCAAGGAGAAAAGGCCGAGTTCACTCAACCTATTCTCATAAGGCATGCTCCCTAATCCAGTCCTTCTAAATCTCCTCTGCACCCTTTCTATGGTTTCTACATCCTTCCTGTAGTGAGGCGACCAGAACTGAGCACAGTACTCCAAGAGGAATCTGACCAGGGTCCTATACAGCTACAGCATTACCTCTCGGCTCTTAAACTCAATCCCACGGTTGATGAAGTATGCCTTCTGAATGCCTTCTTAACCACAGAGTCAACCTGTGTAGCAGCTTTGAGTGTTCTATGGACTTGGACCCCAAGATCCTTCTGATTGTCCATACTGCCAAGAGTCTTACCATTAATACTATATTCTATATTCTGTGCCATCCTATTTGACCTACCAAAATGAACCACCTCACACTTATCTGGGTTGAACTCTATCTGCCACATCTCAGCCCAGTTTTGCATCTTATCAACGTCCTGCCTCTGGCCTCTGACAGCCCTCCACACTATTCACAACACCCCTGACCATTGTGTCATCAGCAAATATACTAACCCATCCCTCCACTTCCTCATCCAGGTCATTTATAAAAATCAGAATGAGTAGGGGACCCAGAACAGATCCCTGAGGCACACCACTGGTCACCAACCTCCATGCAGAATATGACCCATCTACAACCACACTTTGCCTTCTGTAGGCAAGCCAGTTCTGGATCCTCAAGCAATGTCCCCTTGGATCTCATGCCTCCTTACTTTCTCAATAAGCCTTGCATGGGGTACCTTATCAAATGCCTTGCTGAAATCCATATTCACTACATCTATTGCTCTACCTTCATCAATATGTTTAATCACATCCTCAAAAAATTCAATCAGGCTCGTACGGCATGACTTGCCTTTGACAAAGCCATGCTGACTATTCCTAATCATATTATGCCTCTCCAAATGTTCATAAATCCTACCTCTCAGGATCTACTCCATCAACTTACCAACCACTAAAGTAAGACTCACTGGTCTATAATTTCCTGGGCTATCTCTACCTCCTTTCTTGAATAAGGAAACAACATCCGTAACCCTCCAATCCTCCGGAACCTCTCCCGTCCTCATTGATGATGTGAAGATCATTGCCAGAGGCTCAGCGATCTCCTCACTCGCTTCCCATAGTAGCCTGGAGTACATCTCGTCCGGTCCCAGTGACTTATCCAACTCGATGCTTTCCAAAAGCTAGTGCATCCTCTTCCTTAATATCTACATGCTCAAGCTTTTCTGTCTGCTGCAAGTCATCCCTACAACCGCCAAGATCCATTTCCGTAGTGAATACTGAAGCAAAGTACTCATTAATTACCTCTGCCATCTCCTCAGGTTCCATACACACTTTTCCACTGTCACACTTGATTGGTCCTATTCTCTCACATCTTATCCTCTTGCTCTTCACATACTTGTAAAATGCCTCGGGGCTTTCCTTAATCCTGTCGACCAAAGCCTTCTCATGGCCCCTTCTGGCTCTCCTAATTTCATTCGTTAAGCTCCTTCCCATTAGCCTTATAATCTTCTACATCTCTATCGTTACGTAGTTTTTTGAACCTTTTGTAAGCTCTTTTCTTCTTGACTAGATTTACAACAGCCTTTGTACACCACGGTTCCTATACCCTACCATGCTTTCCCTGACTCATTGGAACGTACCTATGCAGAACTCCATACAAATATCCCCTGAGCATTTGATTTGCCACATTTCTTCTGTAAGTTTCCCTGAGAAAATCTGTTTCCACTTTATGCTTCCAAGTTCCTGCCTGATAGCTTCATATTTCCCCTTACTCCAATTAAACGTTTCCCTAACTTGTCTGTTCCTATCTCTCTCCAATGCTATGGTAAAGGAGATCACTATCACCAAAATGCTCTTCCACTGAGAGACCTGACACCTGACCAGGTTCATTTCTCAATACCAGATCAAGTACAACCTCTCCTCTTGTAGGCTTATCTACATATTGTGTCAAGAAACCTTCCTGAACACACCTGACAAACTCCACCCCATCTAAACCCCTCACTCTAGGGACATGCCAATCAATGTTTCGGAAATTAAAATCTCCCACCACAACAACCCTGTTATTATTACACCTTTGCAGAATCTGTCTCCTTATCTGCTCCTCGATGGCCCTGTTACTATTGGGTGGTCTATAAAAAACACCCAGTTGAGTTATTGACCCCTTCCTATTCCTAACTTCCATCCTCAGAGACTCCGTTGATAATCCCTCCAGACTTCCTCCTTTTCTGCAACCGTGACACTATCCCTGATCAACAGTGCCACTCCCCACCTCTTTTTCCTCCCTCTCTGTCCTTTCTGAAACATCTAAAGTCTGGTACCTAAAGCCTGGCATTCCTGCCCCTGCACCATCCAAGTCTCTGTAATGGCCACAGCATCATAGCTCCAAGTGCTGATCCTTGCTCTAAGCTCATCCGCTTTGTTCATAATACTCCTCATGTTAAAATAGACGCATCTCAAATCATCGGTCTGAGTGTGTCTCTTCTCTATCACCTGCCTATCCTCCCTTTCGCACTGTCTCTAAGCTTTCCCTATTTGTGAGCCAACCTCCCGTTCCTCCTTCACTTCAGTTTGGTTCCCACCCCCCAGCAATTCTAGTTTAAACTCTCCCCAATAGCCTTAGCAAACCTCCCTGCCAAGATATTGGTCCCCCTGGGATTCAAGTGCAACTCGTCCTTTTTGAACAGGTCACTCCTGCCCCAAAAGAGGTCTCAATGATCCAGAAATCTGAATCCTTGCCCCCTGCTCCAATCCCTCAGCCATGCATTTATCCTCCACCTCATTCTATTCCTATACTCACTGTCACGTGGCACAGGCAGTAATTCCGAGATTACTATCTTTGAGGTCTTGCTTCTCAACTTCCTTCCTAACTCCCTGTAGTCTGCTTCAGTTAAACGCTGACTTCGGTTCTTTGCGGGAATGGTTCCCGCTCTTGGGGTTTCATATCTGACAGTTGTTGTTTGGTATGCCAAGGGCTTGGCTAAGACTCTGGCTCGGATTTGGAAGCCTAGGATTTCGAGGCTCTGGAGATGGACATTGAGGGTCGGTGTCATGGCAGGAGACCCGTGTGTTGTCGGGGGAGTCAGAATATTGACAGCTTTGTGCCCGAGACCCGAGATCTTTGTGCACAGAGCTTGAGAAAAGCGACATAATGAACTTTTAACATCGTAAACCAACGAGTTGTTTGTTATGTCTCCCCACTCACTGGGAAAACAGAGACACCACTTTCTCTGCTATTAGTCATAGTCATACTTTATTAATCCCGGGGGAAATTGGTTTTCATTACAGTTGCTCCATAAATAATAAATAGTAATAGAACCATAAATAGTTAAATAGTAATATGTAAATTATGCCAGTAAATTATGAAATAAATCCAGGATCAGCCTATTGACTCAGGATGTCTGACCCTCCAAGGGAGGAGTTGTAAAGTTTGAAGGCCACAGGCAGGAATGACTTCCTATGACGCTCTGTGCTGCATCTCGGTGGAATGAGTCTCTGGCTGAATGTACTCCTGTGCCCACCCAGTACATTATGTAGTGGATGGGAGACATTGTCCAAGATGGCATGCAACTTAGACAGCATCCTCTTTTCAGACACCACCGTGAGAGAGTCCAGTTCCATCCCCACAACATCACTGGCCTTACGAATGAGTTTGTTGATTCTGTTGGTGTCTGCTACCCTCAGCCTGCTACCCCAGCACACAACAGCAAACATGATAGCACTGGTCACCACAGACTCGTAGAACATCCTCAGCATCGTCCGGCAGATGTTAAAGGACCTCAGTCTCCTCAGGAAATAGAGACGGCTCTGACCCTTCTTGTAGACAGCCTCAGTGTTCTTTGACCAGGCCAGTGTGTTGGTAGGGAGAGAGGGAACCTGTGGTATGTCGTATACCGGGTGACGCGTGAAGTCTTTGGGGTAACTGCAAGTCTGTGTCTTTACTCACGCTTGAGTGCTCGGTGGTGGTGCTGAAGCTTTTTTTTGCCAGTGGGGGAGGGGGGATTGTTGCTTGCTGCCGCTTACACACAGGAGGGAGGGGAGCTGGGGGGGGGTGCTTTGGGGTTCTAACATATAAATGTCATTCATTCTTTGGGGCACTCCTCTGTTTTCGTGGATGGTTGTGAAGAAAAAGTATTTCAGGATGTACAAACCCCATTTCCAGAAAAGTTGGGATATTTTCCAAAATGCAATAAAAACAAAAATCTGTGGTATGTTAATTCACGTGAACCTTTATTTAACTGACAAAAGTACAAAGAAAAGATTTTCTATAGTTTTACTGACCAACTTAATTGTATTTTGTAAACATACACAAATTTAGAATTTGATGGCTGCAACACACTCAACAAAAATTGGGACAGAGTTAAAATAAGATTGAAAGGTGCACAGAATATTCAAGTAACACTGGTTTGGAAGACTCCACATTAAGCAGGCTAATTGGTAGCAGGTGAGGTATCATGACTGGGTATAAAAGTAGCGTCCATCAAAGTCTCAGTCTTTGCAAGCAAGGATGGGTCGTAGCTCACCCCTTCGTGCCAAAATCCATGAGAGAATTGTGAGTCAGTTCAAAAGGAACATTTCTCAACGCAAGATTGCAGAGAATTTAGGTCTTTCAACATCTACAGTACATAATATTGTGAAAAGATTCAGAGAATTCAGAGACATCTCAGTGCATAAAGGGCAAGGTCGGAAACCACTGTTGAATGCGCGTGATCTTCGAGCCCTCAGGCGGCACTGCCTAAGAAACCGTCATGCTACCGTGACAATTATAACCACCTGGGCTCGGGAGTACTTCGGAAAACCATTGTCACTCAACACGGTCCGTCACTGCATCCAGAAATGCAACTTGAAACTGTATTACACAATGAGGAAGCCATACATCAACTCTATGCTGAAACACCGGTGAGTTCTCTGGGCCCAAGCTCATCTCAGATGGACTGAAAGACTATGAAACCGTGTGCTGTGGTCAGATGAGTCAGATGAACTCTGTGGTCAGATGAACATTTCAGCTAGTTTTTGGAAAAAACGGGCGTCGAGTTCTCCGTGCCAAAGATGAAAACGACCATCCAGATTGTTATCAGCGAAAGGTGTAAAAGCCAACATCTGTGATGGTATGGGGGTGCATCAGTGCCCATGGCATGGGTGAGTTGCATGTATGTGAAGGTACCATTGACTCTGAGGCGTATATTAGGATTTTAGAGAGACATATGTTGCCATCAAGGCGACGTCTCTTCTCGGGACATCCGTGCTTATTTCAGCAGGACAATGCCAGACCACATTCTGCACGGGCTACAACAGCGTGGCTTTGTAGGCACAGAGTGTGTGTGCCTGACTGGCCTGCTGCCAGTCCAGATCCATCTCCTATTGAAAATGTATGGCGCATCATGAAGAGGAGAATCAGACAATGGAGACCACGGACTGTTGAGCAGCTGAAGTCTTATATCAAGCAAAAATGGACAAAATTTCCAATTGCAAAGCTACTACAATTAGTATCCTCAGTTCCAAAACGATTAAAAAGTGTTGTTAAAAGGAAAGGTGATGTAACACAATGGTAAACATGCCTCTGTCCCAACTTTTGTTGAGTGTGTTGCAGCCATCAAATTCTAAATTTGTGTATGTTTACAAAATATAATTAAGTTGGTCAGTAAAACTATTGAAAATCTTTTCTTTGTACTTTTGTCAGTTAAATAAAGGTTCACGTGAATTAACATATCACAGATTTTTGTTTTTATTGCATTTTGGAAAATATCCCAACTTTTTTGGAAATGGGGTTTGTATATTGTCTACATTTCTCTGGCATTAAATTGGACCTTTGAATCCTTGGAAAGAATTGTCTACACTTTGGGTCAAAATTCTGCATTGGGACAAATACAAGGCTTTGTCCTGAAGCATCGACAGTTCCTTTCTTCCCACAGATGCTGCTCGACCCACTGAGTTCCTTCAGCAGACAGGGGGAGCTTGCCTATTTTGGCCCTGTGGTGGAACAGACATGTATGTTCTCTGTCTGTGATCAGAGTAACAGAAACAGGACCTTTGACCCAACCATTCAATGCCAAACTGTTATTCTGCCTAGTCCCATCAACCTGCACATGAACCGTAGACCTCCATACCCCTCACAGTCCTGTTTATGACATTATCCAAGCTTCTCTTAAATATTCCATTTGAACCCATATCTACCAGTACCATTGTCAGCTCATTCCACACTCACACCACCTTCTGAGTGAAGAAATTCTCCCTCGGGTTCCCCTTAAATATTTCAGCTTTCAGAATTTTTCAGAATTCAAATTTGTTTATCATATTTACATGAAAACATGCAGTGAGATGTGTCATTTGCATTATTAATGAGCCATACATTTTGGCGCCAATCTAGCATAGCCACAATGCTTGGTGCACAATACCATAACAGAGCACAACAAACAACTAAACAAAAACAGCAAAGTAAGCCCCTTTCCTCCCTCTCACCCACTCACACACATGGGCAGTCCTCCAACACCAGGAAAGGCCTCTGGTCTCCAGGCTTAGTAATTGGGCTTTGACTTCCAGACTTGTAATCAACCTTTGAATTGCATCCTTAACTCATGACCTCTAGCTACTAGAACAAGAAGGTAGGGGAGGGGGAGGAGGAAGGTGATACATGAAGCTAGTTGGGTGGAATGGGGGGAAGTTGGGAGGTGATAAATGAAAAAAGTAAAGTGCTGGAGAAGAATAAATCTGACAGGAGAGGAAAGTGGATCATGTGAGAAAAGGAAGGAGGAGGGGCACCAAGGGGAGGTAGTAGGCAGGTAAGGAGAAGAGGAAAGAGGCCAGAGTGGGGGAATGAAGAAGAGGGAAGGGTGATGGAAAAAATTACCTGTTGTTGGAGAAATCAATGTTCATGCCATCAGGTTGGAGGCTACCTAGACATATAATAAGCTGTTGCTTCTTCAACCTGAGAGCGGCCTCATCATGCAGAAGAGGAGCCCATGGAGTGAAATGTTGGAATGGGAATGGGGACAGCAATTGACATGGCTGGCCACTGGGAAATTCCACATTTTGTGGATGGAGCTGAGGTGCTTGATGAAACAATTCCCCAATCTGCATCAAAACTCACCAATGCAGAGGAGGCTGCATCGGGAGCACTGGGTACAGTAGACGATCCCAACAATTTGTAAATGGATTGTTGCCTCACCATTAAGGACTGTTTGAGGCCCTGAATAGAGATGAAGGACAGGTGAATGGACAGGTGTAGCACTCCTTCAATTTTCAGGGATGTACCTGAAGGGAAATTAGTGGGGCAGATGAATGAAGGAAGCAATCCCTGTGGAAAGCAGAAAGTGGAGGATGGAGAGAAGGTTTGTTGTTTGATGGTAGGATCTTGTTGGAGGTGGTGGAAGTTGCAGAGAATGATGTGTTGAGTGTGGAGGCTCATGAGGACAAAGAGGAGCTCTATCCCTGATAAGGCGTTGGGAAGATGGAGTGAGCATGGGTGTTCATGAAATGGAGGAGATGTGGGTGAGGGCAGTACCAATGGTGGAGGAAGGGAAATACCACTCTTTGAAGAAGGAGGACATCTCTGATGTCCTGGAAGGGAAAGTCTCACCCTGGGAACAGATGTGGTAGACACTAAGGAACTCAGAAAAGTGAATGGCATTTTTACAGGAGACAGGGTGGGAAGAGGTATAGCCAACACCTCCTTATTCTGGCATTTTTCCCCTTCCTTGCTAGTCCTAATGAAGTGAAATCAAGGGCCAGTTTCTCATACCAAAGGTAGTTAAATCTGGATCTTGGACCATAGCTGGAGGTACTGAAGTTGAGTTTAATGAATAGTTATTATTAAGGATTATAAAGTGAAAATGGGTGAGATGTTTATCGGTTATAACCTAATATAATGGCAAAGTGGGCTTGAGGGCTGAATGACATTCCCCTGTGCATGTTCAGTGGAGGAAAGAGCAGAATTGGTCCCCAAAGTGACTCCAAGTGTTGATTGAGAGGACTCAGTTGATGGAGAGGCATTTAACCTTTGTGCTTCAATCTTCAGCTGCTGTCGTCCATTGGACTCGTCAGATTAAAGACGTGCTCAGTGCTCAGCAGTCTGTAGACACTGGGGAGATCCTCGGACCACTGGAGGAGATTCAGTTCTGGCGAAACCGTTGTGTGGACTTGTCAGGAATTGGTTTCCAACTCGATAAACCTGGAGTCAAACATATCCAGTCCATCCTCGAGCTCTTCAAGTCCTCTTACATTGCTCCCTTCCTCAAACTTGCCAAGCTGATTCAGGTATGTGACAGGAAGATTTATCTTGTGAGAATCCAGCATGATTACTCCTTGCTCTGAATGATAATCAAACATTCCTGACCTCCAACAGGAAGTGAAGTGTCGATTGGCATCAGTGACTCTGGTTACCTGCTTCACTAACTGGGTACATGCTGCGAGGGCTCCTGGGTGGCAGCTAGGTGTATGAGGAGGACCAGGAATTCCTTTCCAGTCCTAATGTAGGCTTTTGGCCCAAAACTGTTTCTTCCCCACAATAGATACCGCCTCAAAGATGTTCCTCCAGCATTTGCGCTTGTTGCTCTGGATTCCAGGTTGCTTTCTCTTCCACCACTGGGCTCCTGCCACCATCCCAATTTAGATGTTATCAAGAGTCATAAGGAAAAGGGACCCTTCGGTCCGGCTCACCCATGCCGACTGTTTCCCAGCGTGCTAGTCCCATCTGTCTGCGTTTGGCCCAAAGCCCTCTAGACATCTATCTATATACTTATCCAGATGGCTTTTAAGCATTGCTAATGTGTCTGCCTCAGCCATTATTTCTGGCAGCGCATTCCAAATACGCACCATTTTTGGCATGAAAAATGTGTCTCCAATGTCCTTATAAAATCTCTCACCTCTGATCTTAAACCTAGCACCCTCTTCCCTGCAAAAAAAGACCATGTGTTTTACCCTGTGCATGTTTTGCATGATCTATCAGGTAACCCCTATCTTCTATCTTCCTGGGAATAAAGTCCCAGTCTGTGTAGCCTCTCCTTGTAACTCAGGTTCCTAAGTCCAGAAGACCATAAGATATAGGAGCAGGTCGGCCATTCAGCCCATCAAGTCTGCTCCGCCATTTAATCATGGGCTGATCCAATTCTTCCAGTCATTCCCACTCCCCTACTTTCACCCCATACCCTTTGATGCCCTGACTAATTAAGAACCTATCTATCTCTGCCTTAAATACACCCAATGACTTGGCCTGCACAGCCACTTGTGGCAACAAATTCCACAGATTTACCACCCTCTGACTAAAATAATTTCTCCGCATCTCAGTTCTAAAAGGACGTTCTTCAATCCTGAAATCGAGCCCTCTTGTCCTGGAATCCCCTACCATGAGAAATAACTTTGCCATATCTAAGCTGTTCAGGCCTTTTAACATTCTGAATGTTTCTATGAGATCCCCCCTCATTCTTCTGAACTCCAGGGAATACAACCCAAGAGCTGCCAGACGTTCCTCATACGGTAACCCTTTTGTTCCTGGAATCATTCTTGTGAATCTTCTCTGAACCCTCTCCAATCTCAGTATATCCTTTCTAAAATAAGTAGCCCAATACTCTGTGTGGTCCCAAGAGTGCCTTATAGAACCTCAACATCACATCCCTGCTCTTATATTCTATACCTCTAGAAATGAATGCCAACATTGCATTCGCCTTCTTCACAACTGACTCAACCTAGAGGCTAATCTTTAGGGTATCCTGCACAAGGACTCCCAAGTCCCTTTATACCTCTACATTTTGAATTTTCTCTCCATCTAAATAATAGTCTGCCTGTTTATTTCTTCCACCAAAATGCATGACCATACACCTTACGACATTGTATTTCATTTGCCACTTCTTTGCCCATTCCCCTAAACTATCTAAGTCTCTCTGCAGGCTTTCTGTTTCCTCAAATATCCGCTCCTCCACCTATGTTTGTATCATTGGCAAATTTAGCCACAAATCCATTAATACCGTAGTCCAAATCCTTGACATACATCGTAAAAAGCAGCGGTCCCAACACCAACCCCTGTGGAACTCCAGTGGTAACTGGCAGCCTTTAATCTCACTCTCTGTCTTCTGCTGATCAGCCAATGCTCCACCCATGCTGGTAACTTCCCTGTAATTCCATGGGTTCTTATTTTGCTAAGCAGCCTCATGCGCAGCACCTTGTCAAAGTCCTTCTGAAAATCCAAGTACACCACATCTACTGCATCTCCTTTGCCTACCCTGCTTGTAATTTCCTCAGAAAATTGCAGTAGGTTAGTCAGGCAGAACTTTCCTTTCAGGAAACCATGCTGGCTTTGGCCTATCTTGTCATGTGCCTCCAGGTAGTCCGTAATCTCATTCCTAACAATCGATTCCAACAACTTTCCAACGACTAATGTCAGGCTAACAGGTCTATAATTTCCTTTCTGCTGCCTCCCACCCTTTTAAAATAGCAGAGTAACATTTGCAATTTTCCAGTCATCCGGTACAATGCCAGGATCTATCGATTCTTGAAAGATCATTGTCAATGCCTCTGCAATCTCTTCAGCTACTCCCTTCAGAAACCGAGGGTGCATTCCATCAGGTCCAGGAGATTTATCTACTCTCAGACCACTGAGCTTCCTGAGCACCTTCTCAGTCATAATTTTCACTGTACAAACTTCACTTCCCTGATGCTCTTGAATGTCCGGTATACTTCAGACGTCTTCCACTGTGAAGACTGATGCAAAATACGCATTCAGTTCCTCTGCCATCTCTGCATGTATTTATCACAAGTACATTGAATCACACAGTGAAAGGCATCGTTTGCACTAACAACCATCACACTCAAGGACGTAGGTACTAGGGGCAGCCCACAAGTGTTGCCACAATGACCATTTAACTACTAATTGATATGTCTTTGGACTGTGTAGGAAACCGAAGCACCCAGAGGAAACCCACAGGGAGAGCATACAAACTCCGTACAGGCAGTGACAGGAACTGAACCTGGGTCGCCTGTACTATAAAGCGTTATGCTAAACAGTATGTTATCATGCCACCCTAAGTTTTCCTATGTCAACTGTCACGGTGTAGTTGCAGTCTCTGGTCACATGATAATGCTGTACTACTGCGTGTGCACACGCGCGTGCGCGCACACACACACACACACACAATGCTGGAGGAACTCAGTAGGTCAAGCAGCATTTGTGGATGGGAATGAATCTGGAATCCAGCTTCTGCAGAATCTCTTGTGTCTATGATGCTGTACTGCGGCTTTTTAAATTTCTCTTTCACCTTTGTTCTGCATCCTGTGTAAAATTCTTTGCCCTTTGCCTGTGGAAGTTACTGGTTATTCTATTGTTGTAGGTGTAACTGGTTATCCAGGAGCCGAGGGAAGAACTAAATGTTCATTTGTCGTTTCTTTTCCGCACGTTGTGGTGTATTAGGTGGCATTTTTGGCCATTTCCTTAGCACTTGTCGAGGGTGAGTTGATAGCTTGACACTCGATCCAGCACAGATAGAAAGTGTGCAAGGGACTGGCTGGATTCCAACTATTTGCCTCTAAGTCTGGTACTTATGCAACTACACTGCCGGCCAGCAAATGTTATTGAGTAAACCACCTGTGGGAAGGTGTCAAGATCAAACAACTGAAGCTGGCTACTGTTGTACAGGTGAAGTGTACGGATCCCTTGCTCTGTTCCCACAAGGTGTCTTGGAGCATCAACACAATCCTTCACCCAAGGGAACTCCTGAGTAAAGTGGGCAAAGTTTACTGTAGACAGAGCAACACATGAACTCAGGAGGCTAGGCAGCAACTATGGAGCAGGGTAAACAGGTGACATTTCAGGACTGGAAAGGAAGGGGGCAGGAGCCAGAATAAGAAAGGGAGGGAGGGAGGTGGTGGGTGAGGGGAAAGGGGTTGAAATGAGAAATTGGGAGGTGATAGGTGGAAAAAGTAAAGGGCTGAAGAAGAAGGAATCTGATTGGAGAACAGAATGGACCATGGGAGAAAGGGAAAGAGGAGGGGCACCAGAGGGAGGTGATGGGCAAGTTACTGGAAGGTACTCTAAAGGATCGGATATATAAATATTTAGATAAACGGAATATTAGGGATAGTCAACATGGTCTTGAGTGTAGTAGGTCATGTCAAACTAGTTCTATAGTTTTTCAACAAAGTTATCAGGATAGTTGAAGGCAGGGCAGTGGATGTTGTCTACATGGATTTTAGCAAGGATTTTCAAAAGGTCCCAAATGGGAGGTTGGCCTAGAAGGTTCAGTTGCTAGGCATTCAAGATGAGGTAATAAATTGCATTAGACATTGGCTTTGTGGGAGAAGCCAGAGAGTGGTAGTAGATGGTTGCTTCTTTGCCTGTGACTAGAGGTGTGCTGCAGGGATCAGTGCTGGGTCAGTTGCTATTTGCCATCTATAGCAACGATCTGGATGATGATCTGGTAAACTGGATCAGCATATTTGCAGATGACACCAAGAATGGGGGTGCAGTGATAACAAGGAAGGCTATCAAAGCTTGAGGTGGGACCTAGTCCAGCTGGAAAAATGGCAGATGGAATTTAATGCGATAAATGTGAAGGGTTGCACTTTGAGAGGTAACTTTGTCTTGCACAGTGAGCGGTAGGGCTCTAAGGAATATGGTAGAACAGAGGGATTTGCGAACACAGATCCATAATTCCTTGAAAGTGGCATCATAGGTGGATAGGATCGTTAGGAAAGCTTTTGGCATATTGGCCTTCATAAATCAGTGTATTGGGTTCAGGAGTTGGGATGTTTTGTTGAAATTATATAAGATGTTGGTGAGGCCTAATTTGGAATATTATGTGCAGTTTTGGTCACCTACCTGCAGGAAAGGTATCAATAATGTTAAAACAGTGCAGAGAAAATTTACAAGGATGTTGCTGGGACTTGAGGATCTGAGTTATTGAGGAGCATGAGTGGAGATTTGATAGAAGCATACAAAATTATGAGGGGTATAGATAGGATAAATATTTATTTATTGAGCTACAGTGCAGAATGGGCTCTACCAGCCATTCAAGCCATGCTGCTCAGTGATTTCCCCCCCTCCCTGAGTTAATCCTCACCTAATCACAAGACAACTTTCCTTCTGATTCACAAATGCAGACAATGCCAGAGAATTCACCACTTCTCGCAGTTGTAGTCTCTATGGACACTTGAGGTCTCCCTGCCTTCCCACATTCCACAAGAGGAGTATTCAACTATCCTCCTGGTATTTCTACTGTGTAGAAAGAGTAGAGCACCTTGAGGTGCACCAGTGTTGATTATCAGCAAGGTGGAGATGTTATTTCTGATCTATACAGACTGTGATCTTCAGGTAAGGAAGTTGAGGATCCAGTTGCAGAGGGAGGTACAGAGGCCCAGGTTTTGGAGCTTTTTTGATCAGAGCTCTAGGAATGACAATGTTAAACACTGAACTGTAGTCAATGGACGGCAGCCTGACATAAGTATTAGTATTGTTTAGGTGATCCAAGAATAGATGAAGAATCAATGAGATTGCACCCGCTGTAGACTTATTGTGGCAATAGGCAAATTGCAGCAGGTCCAGGTCCTTGATTAAGCAGGAGTTGTTTCCAACTATATAACTGACCTCTCAAACTACTTTATCACCATAGATGTGAGTGCTACTGGACCTTATTTGTTAAGGTAGCTCACCCAGCTCTTCTTGGGCACTGGTGTAATCGTTGGCCTTTTGAAGCTAGTGAGAACTTCTATAGCCATGAGAATTTGAAAATGTGTTTGAACACACCCACCAGTTGGTTAGCACAAGTTTTCAGAGCCTTACCAGGTACACCATCAGGGCCTGTCTTCTTGGAGGACTATGAGGACTATGGAGGACAACGGTCCAGGTGCAGGTCAATGGGACTAGGCAGGTTAATGGTCTGACACATGCTAGATGGGCCGGTTTCTTTGATGTAGTGTTCCATGACTCTATGATGAGATTCTGTAGAAGCTGGAAATCCAAAATGACACACACAAAATGCTGGAGGAACTCAGCAGATAAGGCAGCATCTACGCAGAGGAATAAACAGTTGATGCTTTGGGCTGAGACCATTCATCAGGACTCATTGTTCAATACAACATTATTCCTTTTGTTTGCACTGTACTTTTGTAATTAATAGTAACTTTATGTCTTTGCACTGTACTGCTGCCACATAACAATTTTCATGTCAGCTAGGTCAGAAATAATATACTTTTGAAACCTTGTACCTTGCTGCAACCTTGGCTCATGAGATGAGGCTTAATTTTACTAAATTTCCCTCAGAGTTGTCCCCTTTCCTCCTGTCCTAGAATTGGTATTTCTCACATGTTCAGCCTTATCCCCAACAGGAAACTGTTCCATAACCCCAACCCCTCACCACCACTCACTTCTGCGTTATCCAGACCCTGATCTGAGCTTGCAAATTACCTATTTCTAAAGATGGTCTTCTGTCAATGGCCTCGCCTCCTTCCTTACAATATCTTGTGGCTTATTCCCCCAACATCCCTCCCATTACTGCACCTTTGAAAGAACATGCCTTTTCACTTAGCTTCCTTACCAACTGGCCTCTGCTGCTAGGGGCTTCGGCCTTCACTCCATAAGACATGGAACTCCCCTGCTGCAGTATACGTGGTGTGAAACTCTGGCCCACTTGTAGTATTCCTGATGACATTGTGCCCATTTGTGCTTTGCTTTTAGGATGGGCGTGCTCAGGCGCAGTCCAACCTTAGCTTCCTGGCTTTACTCAATGTGCCCTGCCAGGAGCTCACCACTCTCAAGGTGAGAGACATTCCACCGAAGCTGCCTCACATCCTCAACCTCGTCCGGGTCATCTGGCTCAACTCCAAGTTCTACAATACCCGGGATCGTATCACCGCGCTCTTCCGCAAAGTGAGTTTAAAAAGAAAAGGGGGCTCTGCAGTACCCTGCAGTTCGACGGCACACTCTCTGCTCTTGTGGTGGCATCAGGTTCAAGTCACTGAGCCGATGATGAGGACAAAATCCATGTCAATCAGTACTGGAGCCCTCAGAAGCATTGCACTGTTCTTGGGACAGTACAAGGGAGAGGGGTTTGCACAGTTGTTGAGATTATAAAGGGAGGAGTTGAACTATTGGTGAGACAATACATGAGAGTCACACCATTGGAGGGACAGTAAGTGGGGAGGTCACTGTTTGTGAACATTACATGGGTGAGTCACACCGTTGGTGGGATTTGACATGGAGGGGTCATACTGTTGTTGGGACAGAATGCAGAGAGGGGCACAATGTTGGGACAGTATGGAGAGAAGGTCACACTGTTGTTGGGAAAGAATGGACAGGGTCACACGGTTGTGACAGTACAGAGAAAGGAACACACTGTTGAGACAGTACAGAGAGAGAGTAACACGGATGGGGCAGTGTGGAGAAATTGTCATGGTAGTTGGGACAGTACGGAGAGAGTGTCACATAGTCATTGGGACAGTACGGAGAGAAGTTCACACTGTTGCTGGGACAGTACTTTGAGAGGGTTACACAGTTGTTTGATAAATATGGTAAGAGATTCACACTGTTGTTGGGACAGTACGGAAAGAGGGTCACACTGTTGGGACAGTATGGAGAGAGGATCACACTGTAGGAACAGTATGGAGAAAGAATCACACTGTTAGGACTGTACAGAGTGAGGGTCACACTTGTTGGGACAGAACAGATCTAGAGACACAACGATGGGACAGTATAGAGAGAGTATCACACTGTTGTTGGGACAGTACGGAAAAGGTACAGAGAGATGGTCACACTGTAGTTGGGACAGAATGGACAGAGGTCACACTGTTGGGACAGAACGGAGAGATGACCACACTGTTGTTGGGACAGAATGGAGAGATGATCACACTGTTGTTGGGACAGTACGGAGAGATGATCACACTGTTGTTGGGACAGTACGGAGAGATGGTCACACTATTGTTGGGACAGAATGGTCAGAGGTCACACTGTTGGGACAGAATGGAGAGATGATCACACTGTTGTTGGGACAGAATGGGCAGAGGTCACACTGTTGGGACAGAATGGAGAGATGATCACACTGTTGTTGGGACAGAATGGAGAGAGGGTCACACTTGTTGGGACAGAACAGAGAGAGGGTCACACTGTTGTTGGGACAGAACGGATAGATCATGCTGTTTTTGGGACAGAATGCACTGAGTGTCACATAGTTCTTAGGATAGAACAGAGAGAGGGTCACATACATTAGGACAGTACAGAGGGGTGGTCACACTGTTGGGACAACATAAAGAGTAGGTCACACTGTTGTTGTGAAAGAACAGAGAGAGGGTCACACTGTTGTTGGGACAGCATATAGAGTAGGTCACACTGTTGTTGTCAAAGAACGGAGAGGGGGTCACACTGTTGTTGGGACAGAACGGAGAGAGGGTCACACTGTTGTTGGGACACAACGGAGAGAAGGTCACACTGTTGGGACAGAATGGAGAGAGAGTCACACTGTTGTTGGGACAGAATGGAGAGAGGGTCACACTGTTGGGACAGAATGGAGAGATGGTCACACTGTTGTTGGGACAGTATGGACAGAGGGTGACACTGTTGTTAGAACAGAAGGGAGAGAGGGTCACACTGTTGGGACAGTGGGGTGAGAGGGTCACACTGTTGTTAGGATAGTATGGAGAGAGGGTCTCACTGTTCGGACAGAATGGGGAGTTGGTCACACTACTGTTGGGACAAAAATAGAAACATAGAAAATAGGTGCAGGAGTAGGCCATTCGGCCCTTCGAGCCTGCACCGCCATTTATTATGATCATGGCTGATCATCCAACTCAGAACCCCGCCCCAGCCTTCCCTCCATACCCCCTGAAACCCGTAGCCACAAGGGCCATATCTAACTCCCTCTTAAATATAGCCAATGAACTGGCCTCAACTGTTTCCTGTGGCAGAGAATTCCACAGATTCACCACTCTCTGTGTGAAGAAGTTTTTCCTAATCTCGGTCCTAAAAGGCTTCCCCTCTATCCTCAAACTGTGGCCCCTCATTCTGGACTTCCCCAACATCGGGAACAATCTTCCTGCATCTAGCCTGTCCAATCCTTTTAGGATCTTATACGTTTCAATCAGATCCCCCCTCAATCTTCTAAATTCCAACGAGTACAAGCCCAGTTCATCCAGTCTTTCTTCATATGAAAGTCCTGCCATCCCAGGAATCAATCTGGTGAACCTTCTTTGTAGTCCCTCTATGGCAAGGATGTCTTTCCTCAGATTAGGGGACCAAAACTGCACACAATACTCCAGGTGTGGTCTCACCAAGGCCTTGTACAACTGCAGTAGTACCTCCCTGTTCCTGTACTCGAATCCTCTCGCTATAAATGCCAGCATACCATTCGCCTTTTTCACCGCCTGCTGTACCTGCATGCCCACTTTCAATGACTGGTGTATAATGACACCCAGGTCTCGTTGCACCTCCCCTTTTCCTAATCGGCCACCATTCAGATAATAATCTGTTTTCCTATTTTTGCCACCAAAGTGGATAACTTCACATTTATCCACATTAAAAGTGAGAGTCACACTGCTGTTGGGACAGTATGGAGTGAGAGTCACACTGTTGTTGCGATAGTACGGAGAGATGGTCACACTGTTTTTGGGACAGAACAGGCAGAGGGTTACACTGCTGCTGGGACAGTATGCAGAGATGGTCATACTGTTGTTAGTTTGGACATTATGAAGAAATGATCACACTGTTGGGACAGTGCTGAGGGAGAGTCATGCTGTTGTTTGGAAAATACGCAGAGGGTCACACTGTTGGGATAGTATGGAGAGAGGGTCACGCTGTTGGGACAGAACGGAGTGAGGGACACACTGTTGTTGGGACAGTACAGAGAGCTGGTCACACTGTAGTTGGACTTCACAGAGAGAGGATCACACTGTTCGGATAGTATGGCGAGAGAGTTACACTGATGTTTGGACAGTATGGAGAAAGGGTCACACTGTTGTTGGGACAGAATGGGCAGAGGTCACACCGTTGGGACAGAATGGAGAGATGATCACACTGTTGTTGGGACAGAATGGAGAGATGACCACACTGTTGTTGGGACAGAATGGAGAGATAACCAAACTTTTATTGGAACAGAATGGAGAGATTATCACACTGTTGTTGGGACAGAATGGACAGAGGTCACACTGTTGGGACAGAATGGAGAGATGATCACGTTGTTGGGACAGAATGGAGAGATGATCACACTGTTATTGGGACAGAATGGACAGAGGTCACACTGTTGGGACAAAACGGAGAGATGATCACACTGTTGTTGGGACAGAATGGGCAGAAGTCACAGTGTTGGGACAGAATGGAGAGATGATCACACTGTTGTTGGGACAGAATGGATAGAGGTCACACTGTTGGGACAGAATGGAGAGATGATCACACTGTTGTTGGGACAGAATGGAAAGATGACCACACTTTTGTTGGGACAGAATGGAGAGATGACCACACTTTTGTTGGAACAGAATGGAGAGATGATCACACTATTGTTGGGACAGAATGGACAGAGGTCAGACTGTTGGGACAGAATGGACAGAGGTCACACTGTTGGGACAGACTGGAGAGATGATCACACTATTGTTGGGACAGAATGGACAGAGGTCACACTGTTGGGACAGAATGCTGAGATGATCACACTGTTGGGACAGAATGGAGAGATGATCAAATGTTGTTGGGACAGAATGGGGAGATGATCACAATGTTGTTGGGACAGTACGGAGAGATGGTCATACTGTTGTTGGGACAGAATGGAGACATGATCACACTTGTTGGGACAGAATGGAGAGATGATCACACTGTTGTTGGAACAGAATGGAGAGATGATCACACTATTGTTGGGACAGGATGGACAGAGGTCACACTCTTGGGACAGAACGGAGAGATGACCACACTGTTGTTGGGACAGAATGGAGAGGTGATCACACTGTTAGGACAGAATGGAGAGATGATCACACTGTTGTTGGGACAGAATGGATAGAGGTCACACTATTTTTGGGACAGAATGGATAGAGGTCACACTGTTGGGACAGAATGGAGAGATGATCACAATGTTGTTGGGACAGAATGGAGAGATGATCACACTGTTGTTGGGATTGAATGGACAGAGGTCACACTGTTGGGACAAAACGGAGAAATGATCACACTGTTGTTAGGACAGAATGGGCAAAGGTCAAACTGTTGGGACAGAATGGAGAGATGATCACACTGTTGTTGGGACAGAATGGATAGAGGTCACACTGTTGGGACAGAATGGAGAGATGATCACACTGTTGTTTGGACAGAATGGGCAGAGGTCACGCTGTTGGGACAGAATGGAGAGATGATCACACTGTTGTTGGGACAGAATGGAGAGATGATCACACTGTTGTTGGGACAGAATGGAGGGAAGATCACACTGTCGTTGGGACAGAATGGAGAGAAGATCACACTGTTGTTGGGACAGAATGGATAGAGGTCACACTGTTGGGACAGAATTGAGAGATGATCACACTGTTTTTGCGACAGAATGGGCAGAGGACACACTGTTGGGACAGAATGGAGAGATGATCACACTGTTGTTGGGACAGAATGGAGAGATGATCACACTGTTTGTGGGACGGAATGGACAGAGGTCACACTTTTGGAGCAGAATGGAGAGATGATCACACTGTTGTTGGGACAGAATGGGCAGAGGTCACACTGTTGGGACAGAATGGAGAGATGATCACACTGTTGGGACAGAATGGAGAGAAGATCACTCTGTTGTTGGGACAGAATGGAGAGATGACCACACTGCTGTTGAGACAGAATTGGGAGATGATCACACTGTTGTTGGGACAGAATGGAGGGAAGATCACACTGTAGTTGGGACAGAATGGAGAGAAAATCACACTGTTGGTGGGACAGAATGGAGAGATGATCACACTGTTGGGACAGACTGAAGAGAAGATCACACTGTTGTTGGGACAGAGCTGAGAGATGGTCATACTGTTGTTGGGACAGTACGGTGAGAAGATCACAGTGTTGTTGGGACAGTACGGAGAGATGACGACACTGTTATTGGGACAGAATGGAGAGATTACCACACTGTTGTTGGGACAGAATGGAGAGATGATCACACTGTTGTTGGGACAGAATGGGCAGAGGTCACACTGTTGGGACAGAATGGAGAGATGATCACAATGTTGTTGGGACAGAATGGAGAGATGATCACACTGTTGTTGGGATTGAATGGGCAGAGGTCACACTGTTGGGACAAAACGGAGAAATGATCACACTGTTGTTAGGACAGAATGGGCAAAGGTCAAACTGTTGGGACAGAATGGAGAGATGATCACACTGTTGTTGGGAGAATGGATAGAGGTCACACTGTTGGGACAGAATTGAGAGATGATCACACTGTTGTTGGGACAGAATGGGCAGAGGTCACACCGTTGGGACCGAATGGAGAGATGATCACACTGTTGTTGGGACAGAATGGAGAAATGACCAAATATTGTTGGAATAGAATGGAGAGATGATCACACTGTTGTTGGGACAGTACGGAGAGATGATCACACTGTTGTTGGGACATTACTGAGAGATGGTCATACTGCTTTTGGGACAGAATGGAGAGATGATCACACTGTTGGGACAGAATGGAGGGAAGATCTCACTGTTGTTAGGACATAATGGAGAAAGATCACACTGTTGTTGGGACAGAATGAAGAGAAGATTACACTGTTGTTGGGACAGAATGGAGAGATGGTCATACTATTGTTGGGACAGTACGGTGAAAAGATCACAATGTTGTTGGGACAGTAAGGAGAGATGACCACACTGCTGTTGGGACAGAATGGAAAGATGACCACACTTTTGTTGGGACAGAATGGAGAGATGACCACACTTTTGTTGGAACAGAATGGAGAGATGATCACACTATTGTTGGGACAGAATGGACAGAGGTCAGACTGTTGGGGCAGAATGGACAGAGGTCACACTGTTGGGACAGACTGGAGAGATGATCACACTATTGTTGGGACAGAATGGACAGAGGTCACACTGTTGGGACAGAATGGAGAGATGATCACACTGTTGGGACAGAATGGAGAGATGATCAAATGTTGTTGGGACAGAATGGGGAGATGATCACAATGTTGTTGGGACAGTACGGAGAAATGGTCATACTGTTGTTGGGACAGAATGGAGAGATGATCACACTTGTTGGGACAGAATGGAGAGATGATCACACTGTTGTTGGAACAGAATGGAGAGATGATCACACTATTGTTGGGACAGAATGGACAGAGGTCACACTGTTGGGACAGAACGGAGAGATGACCACACTGTTGTTGGGACAGAATGGAGAGGTGATCACACTGTTAGGACAGAATGGAGAGATGATCACACTGTTGTTGGGACAGAATGGATAGAGGTCACACTATTTTTGGGACAGAATGGATAGAGGTCACACTGTTGGGAGAGAATGGAGAGATGATCACACTGTTGTTGGGACAGAATGGGCAGAGGTCACACCGTTGGGACCGAATGGAGAGATGATCACACTGTTGTTGGGGCAGAATGGAGAAATTACCAAATATTGTTGGAACAGAATGGAGAGATGATCACACTGTTGTCGGGACAGAAAGGAGAGATGACCGCACTGTTGATGAGACAGAATGGGGAGATGATCACACTGTTGTTGGGACAGAATGAAGAGAAGATCACACTGTTGTTGGGACAGAATGGAGAGATGACCACACTGTTGTTAGGACAGAATGGGGAGATGATCACACTGTTGTTGGGACAGAATGGAGGGAAGATCACACTGTCGTTGGGACAGAATGGAGAGAAGATCACACTGTTGTTGGGACAGAATGGATAGTGGTCACACTGTTGGGACAGAATTGAGAGATGATCACACTGTTTTTGCGACAGAATGGGCAGAGGACACACTGTTGGGACAGAATGGAGAGATGATCACACTGTTGTTGGGACAGAATGGAGAGATGATCACACTGTTTGTGGGACAGAATGGACAGAGGTCACACTTTTGGAGCAGAATGGAGAGATGATCACACTGTTGTTGGGACAGAATGGGCAGAGGTCACACTGTTGGGACAGAATGGAGAGATGATCACACTGTTGGGACAGAATGGAGAGAAGATCACTCTGTTGTTGGGACAGAATGGAGAGATGACCACACTGCCTTTGAGACAGAATTGGGAGATGATCACACTGTTGTTGGGACAGAATGGAGGGAAGATCACACTGTAGTTGGGACAGAATGGAGAGAAAATCACACTGTTGGTGGGACAGAATGGAGAGATGATCACACTGTTGGGACAGACTGAAGAGAAGATCACACTGTTGTTGGGACAGAGCTGAGAGATGGTCATACTGTTGTTGGGACAGTACGGTGAGAAGATCACAGTGTTGTTGGGACAGTACGGAGAGATGACTACAGTGTTATTGGGACAGAATGGAGAGATTACCACACTGTTGTTGGGACAGAATGGAGAGATGATCACACTGTTGTTGGGACAGAATGGGCAGAGGTCACACTGTTGGGACAGAATGGAGAGATGATCACAATGTTGTTGGGACAGAACGGAGAGATGATCACACTGTTGTTGGGATTGAATGGACAGAGGTCACACTGTTGGGACAAAACGGAGAAATGATCACACTGTTGTTAGGACAGAATGGGCAAAGGTCAAACTGTTGGGACAGAATGGAGAGATGATCACACTGTTGTTGGGACAGAATGGATAGAGGTCACACTGTTGGGACAGAATGGAGAGATGATCACACTGTTGTTTGGACAGAATGGGCAGAGGTCACACTGTTGGGACAGAATGGAGAGATGATCACTCTGTTGTTGGGACAGAATGGAGAGATGATCACACTGTTGTTGGGACAGAATGGGCAGAGGTCACACCGTTGGGACAGAATGGAGAGATGATCACACTGTTGTTGGGACAGTACGGAGAGATGATCACACTGTTGTTGGGACAGTACGGAGAGATGGTCATACTGTTGTTGGGACAGAATGGAGAGATGACCACACTGTTGTTGGGACAGAATGGAGAGATAACCAAACTTTTATTGGAACAGAATGGAGAGATTATCACACTGTTGTTGGGACAGAATGGACAGAGGTCACACTGTTGGGACAAAACGGAGAGATGATCACACTGTTGTTGGGACAGAATGGGCAGAGGTCACACTGTTTGGACAGAATGGAGAGATGATCACACTGTTGTTGGGACAGAATGGATAGACGTCACACTGTTGGGACAGAATGGAGAGATGATGACAGTGTTGTTGGGACAGAATGGGCAGAGGTCACAGTGTTGGGACAGAATGGAGAGATGATCACACTGTTGGGACAGAATGGAGAGATGATCACACTGTTGTTGGGACAGAATGGGCAGAGGTGACACCGTTGGGACCGAATGGAGAGATGATCACACTGTTGTTGGGACAGAATGGAGAAATGACCAAATATTGTTGGAACAGAATGGAGAGATGATCACACTGTTGTTGGGACAGTACGGAGAGATGATCACACTGTTGTTGCGACAGTACGGAGAGATGGTCATACTGTTGTTGGGACAGAATGGAGAGATGAGCACACTGTTGTTGGGACAGAATGGGGAGATGATCACACTGTTGTTGGGACAGAATGGAGAGATGATTACACTGTTGTTGTTACAGAATGGTCAGAGGACACACTGTTGGGACAGAATGGAGAGATGATCACACTGTTGTTGGGACAGAATGGGCAGAGGTAACAGTGTTGGGACAGAATGGAGAGATGATCACACTGTTGGGACAGAATGGAGAGATGATCACACTGTTGTTGGGACAGTACGGAGAGATGATCACACTGTTGTTGGGACAGTACGGATAGGTGGTCATACTGTTGTTGGGACAGAATGGAGAGATGGCCACACTGTTGTTGGGACAGAATGGAGAGATAACCAAACTTTTATTGGAACAGAATGGAGAGATTATCACACAGTTGTTGGGACGGAATGGACAGAGGTCACACTGTTGGGACAGAATGGAGAGATGATCACGTTGTTGGGACATAATGGAGAGATGATCACACTGTTGTTGGGACAGAATTGGCAGAGGTCACACTGTTGGGACAAAACGGAGAGATGATCACACTGTTGTTGGGACAGAATGGGCAGAGGTCACACTGGACAGAATGGAGAGATGATCAGACTGTTGTTGGGACAGAATGGATAGAGGTCACACTGTTGGGACAGAATGGAGAGATGATGACACTGTTGTTGGGACAGAATGGGTAGAGATCACACCGTTGGGACAGAATAGAGGGATGATCACACTGTTGTTGGGACAGTACGGAGAGATGATCACACTGTTGTTGGGACAGTATGGAGAGATGGTCATACTGTTGTTGGGACAGAATGGAGAGATGTCCACACTGTTGTTAGGACAGAATGGGGAGATGATCACACTGTTGTTGGGACAGAATGGAGGGAAGATCACACTGTCGTTGGGACAGAATGGAGAGAAGATTACACTGTTGTTGGGAGAATGGATAGATGTCACACTGTTGGGACAGAATTGAGAGATGATCACACTGTTGTTGGGACAGAATGGGCGGAGGTCACACCGTTGGGACCGAATGGAGAGATGATCACACTGTTGTTGGGACAGAATGGAGAAATGACCAAATATTGTTGGAACAGAATGGAGCGATGATCGCACTGTTGTTGGGACAGTACGGAGAGATGATCACACTGTTGTTGGGACATTACTGAGAGATGGTCATACTGCTGTTGGGACAGAATGGAGAGATGATCACACTGTTGGGACAGAATGGAGGGAAGATCTCACTGTTGTTAGGATATAATGGAGAAAGATCACACTGTTGTTGGGACAGAATGAAGAGAAGATTACACTGTTGTTGGGATAGAATGGAGAGATGGTCATACTATTGTTGGGACAGTACGGTGAAAAGATCACAATGTTGTTGGGACAGTAAGGAGAGATGACCACACTGCTGTTGGGACAGAATGGAAAGATGACCACACTTTTGTTGGGACAGAATGGAGAGATGACCACACTTTTGTTGGAACAGAATGGAGAGATGATCACACTATTGTTGGGACAGAATGGACAGAGGTCAGACTGTTGGGACAGAATGGACAGAGGTCACACTGTTGGGACAGACTGGAGAGATGATCACACTATTGTTGGGACAGAATGGACAGAGGTCACACTGTTGGGACAGAATGGAGAGATGATCACACTGTTGGGACAGAATGGAGAGATGATCAAATGTTGTTGGGACAGAATGGGGAGATGATCACAATGTTGTTGGGACAGTACGGAGAGATGGTCATACTGTTGTTGGGACAGAATGGAGAGATGATCACACTTGTTGGGACAGAATGGAGAGATGATCACACTGTTGTTGGAACAGAATGGAGAGATGATCACACTATTGTTGGGACAGAATGGACAGAGGTCACACTCTTGGGACAGAACGGAGAGATGACCACACTGTTGTTGGGACAGAATGGAGAGGTGATCACACTGTTAGGACAGAATGGAGAGATGATCACACTGTTGTTGGGACAGAATGGATAGAGGTCACACTATTTTTGGGACAGAATGGATAGAGGTCACACTGTTGGGACAGAATGCAGAGATGATCACACTGTTGTTGGGACAGAATGGGCAGAGGTCACACCGTTGGGACCGAATGGAGAGAAGATCACACTGTTGTTGGGGCAGAATGGAGAAATTACCAAATATTGTTGGAACAGAATGGAGAGATGATCACACTGTTGTCGGGACAGAAAGGAGAGATGACCGCACTGTTGTTGAGACAGAATGGGGAGATGATCACACTGTTGTTGGGACAGAATGAAGAGAAGATCACACTGTTGTTGGGACAGAATGGAGAGATGACCACACTGTTGTTAGGACAGAATGGGGAGATGATCACACTGTTGTTGGGACAGAATGGAGGGAAGATCACACTGTCGTTGGGACAGAATGGAGAGAAGATCACACTGTTGTTGGGACAGAATGGATAGAGGTCACACTGTTGGGACAGAATTGAGAGATGATCACACTGTTTTTGCGACAGAATGGGCAGAGGACACACTGTTGGGACAGAATGGAGAGATGATCACACTGTTGTTGGGACAGAATGGAGAGATGATCACACTTTTTGTGGGACAGAATGGACAGAGGTCACACTTTTGGAGCAGAATGGAGAGATGTTCACACTGTTGTTGGGACAGAATGGGCAGAGGTCACACTGTTGGGACAGAATGGAGAGATGATCACACTGTTGGGACAGAATGGAGAGAAGATCACTCTGTTGTTGGGACAGAATGGAGAGATGACCACACTGCTGTTGAGACAGAATTGGGAGATGATCACACTGTTGTTGGGACAGAATGGAGGGAAGATCACACTGTAGTTGGGACAGAATGGAGAGAAAATCACACTGTTGGTGGGACAGAATGGAGAGATGATCACACTGTTGGGACAGACTGAAGAGAAGATCACACTGTTGTTGGGACAGAGCTGAGAGATTGTCATACTGTTGTTGGGACAGTACGGTGAGAAGATCACAGTGTTGTTGGGACAGTACGGAGAGATGACTACACTGTTATTGGGACAGAATGGAGAGATTACCACACTGTTGTTGGGACAGAATGGAGAGGTGATCACACTGTTGTTGGGACAGAATGGGCAGAGGTCACACTGTTGGGACAGAATGGAGAGATGATCACAATGTTGTTGGGACAGAATGGAGAGATGATCACACTGTTGTTGGGACAGAATGGAGAGATGATCACACTGTTGTTGGGATTGAATGGACAGAGGTCACACTGTTGGGACAAAACGGAGAAATGATCACACTGTTGTTAGGACAGAATGGGCAAAGGTCAAACTGTTGGGACAGAATGGAGAGATGATCACACTGTTGTTGGGACAGAATGGAGAGATGATCACACTGTTGTTGGGACAGAATGGGCAGAGGTCACACTGTTGGGACAGAATGGAGAGATGATCACACTGTTGTTGGGACAGAATGGAGAGATGATCACACTGTTGTTGGGACAGAATGGGCAGAGGTCACACCGTTGGGACAGAATGGAGAGATGATCACACTGTTGTTGGGACAGTACGGAGAGATGATCACACTGTTGTTGGGACAGTACGGAGAGATGGTCATACTGTTGTTGGGACAGAATGGAGAGATGACCACACTGTTGTTGGGACAGAATGGAGAGATAACCAAACTTTTATTGGAACAGAATGGAGAGATTATCACACTGTTGTTGGGACAGAATGGACAGAGGTCACACTGTTGGGACAAAACGGAGAGATGATCACACTGTTGTTGGGACAGAATGGGCAGAGGTCACACTGTTTGGACAGAATGGAGAGATGATCACACTGTTGTTGGGACAGAATGGATAGAGGTCACACTGTTGGGACAGAATGGAGAGATGATCACACTGTTGTTTGGACAGAATGGGCAGAGGTCACGCTGTTGGGACAGAATGGAGAGATGATCACACTGTTGTTGGGGCAGAATGGAGAAATTACCAAATATTGTTGGAACAGAATGGAGAGATGATCACACTGTTGTCGGGACAGAAAGGAGAGATGACCGCACTGTTGTTGAGACAGAATGGGGAGATGATCACACTGTTGTTGGGACAGAATGAAGAGAAGATCACACTGTTGTTGGGACAGAATGGAGAGATGACCACACTGTTGTTAGGACAGAATGGGGAGATGATCACACTGTTGTTGGGACAGAATGGAGGGAAGATCACACTGTCGTTGGGACAGAATGGAGAGAAGATCACACTGTTGTTGGGACAGAATGGATAGAGGTCACACTGTTGGGACAGAATTGAGAGATGATCACACTGTTTTTGCGACAGAATGGGCAGAGGACACACTGTTGGGACAGAATGGAGAGATGATCACACTGTTGTTGGGACAGAATGGAGAGATGATCACACTTTTTGTGGGACAGAATGGACAGAGGTCACACTTTTGGAGCAGAATGGAGAGATGTTCACACTGTTGTTGGGACAGAATGGGCAGAGGTCACACTGTTGGGACAGAATGGAGAGATGATCACACTGTTGGGACAGAATGGAGAGAAGATCACTCTGTTGTTGGGACAGAATGGAGAGATGACCACACTGCTGTTGAGACAGAATTGGGAGATGATCACACTGTTGTTGGGACAGAATGGAGGGAAGATCACACTGTAGTTGGGACAGAATGGAGAGAAAATCACACTGTTGGTGGGACAGAATGGAGAGATGATCACACTGTTGGGACAGACTGAAGAGAAGATCACACTGTTGTTGGGACAGAGCTGAGAGATTGTCATACTGTTGTTGGGACAGTACGGTGAGAAGATCACAGTGTTGTTGGGACAGTACGGAGAGATGACTACACTGTTATTGGGACAGAATGGAGAGATTACCACACTGTTGTTGGGACAGAATGGAGAGGTGATCACACTGTTGTTGGGACAGAATGGGCAGAGGTCACACTGTTGGGACAGAATGGAGAGATGATCACAATGTTGTTGGGACAGAATGGAGAGATGATCACACTGTTGTTGGGACAGAATGGAGAGATGATCACACTGTTGTTGGGATTGAATGGACAGAGGTCACACTGTTGGGACAAAACGGAGAAATGATCACACTGTTGTTAGGACAGAATGGATAGAGGTCACACTGTTGGGACAGAATGGAGAGATGATCACACTGTTGTTGGGACAGAATGGAGAGATGATCACACTGTTGTTGGGACAGAATGGGCAGAGGTCACACTGTTGGGACAGAATGGAGAGATGATCACACTGTTGTTGGGACAGAATGGAGAGATGATCACACTGTTGTTGGGACAGAATGGGCAGAGGTCACACCGTTGGGACAGAATGGAGAGATGATCACACTGTTGTTGGGACAGTACGGAGAGATGATCACACTGTTGTTGGGACAGTACGGAGAGATGGTCATACTGTTGTTGGGACAGAATGGAGAGATGACCACACTGTTGTTGGGACAGAATGGAGAGATAACCAAACTTTTATTGGAACAGAATGGAGAGATTATCACACTGTTGTTGGGACAGAATGGACAGAGGTCACACTGTTGGGACAAAACGGAGAGATGATCACACTGTTGTTGGGACAGAATGGGCAGAGGTCACACTGTTTGGACAGAATGGAGAGATGATCACACTGTTGTTGGGACAGAATGGATAGAGGTCACACTGTTGGGACAGAATGGAGAGATGATCACACTGTTGTTTGGACAGAATGGGCAGAGGTCACGCTGTTGGGACAGAATGGAGAGATGATCACACTGTTGTTGGGACAGAATGGAGAGATGATCACACTGTTGTTGGGACAGAATGGAGGGAAGATCACACTGTCGTTGGGACAGAATGGAGAGAAGATCACACTGTTGTTGGGACAGAATGGATAGAGGTCACACTGTTGGGACAGAATTGAGAGATGATCACACTGTTTTTGCGACAGAATGGGCAGAGGACACACTGTTGGGACAGAATGGAGAGATGATCACACTGTTGTTGGGACAGAATGGAGAGATGATCACACTGTTTGTGGGACAGAATGGACAGAGGTCACACTTTTGGAGCAGAATGGAGAGATGATCACACTGTTGTTGGGACAGAATGGGCAGAGGTCACACTGTTGGGACAGAATGGAGAGATGATCACACTGTTGGGACAGAATGGAGAGAAGATCACTCTGTTGTTGGGACAGAATGGAGAGATGACCACACTGCTGTTGAGACAGAATTGGGAGATGATCACACTGTTGTTGGGACAGAATGGAGGGAAGATCACACTGTAGTTGGGACAGAATGGAGAGAAAATCACACTGTTGGTGGGACAGAATGGAGAGATGATCACACTGTTGGGACAGACTGAAGAGAAGATCACACTGTTGTTGGGACAGAGCTGAGAGATGGTCATACTGTTGTTGGGACAGTACGGTGAGAAGATCACAGTGTTGTTGGGACAGTACGGAGAGATGACGACACTGTTATTGGGACAGAATGGAGAGATTACCACACTGTTGTTGGGACAGAATGGAGAGATGATCACACTGTTGTTGGGATTGAATGGGCAGAGGTCACACTGTTGGGACAAAACGGAGAAATGATCACACTGTTGTTAGGACAGAATGGGCAAAGGTCAAACTGTTGGGACAGAATGGAGAGATGATCACACTGTTGTTGGGAGAATGGATAGAGGTCACACTGTTGGGACAGAATTGAGAGATGATCACACTGTTGTTGGGACAGAATGGGCAGAGGTCACACCGTTGGGACCGAATGGAGAGATGATCACACTGTTGTTGGGACAGAATGGAGAAATGACCAAATATTGTTGGAATAGAATGGAGAGATGATCACACTGTTGTTGGGACAGTACGGAGAGATGATCACACTGTTGTTGGGACATTACTGAGAGATGGTCATACTGCTTTTGGGACAGAATGGAGAGATGATCACACTGTTGGGACAGAATGGAGGGAAGATCTCACTGTTGTTAGGACATAATGGAGAAAGATCACACTGTTGTTGGGACAGAATGAAGAGAAGATTACACTGTTGTTGGGACAGAATGGAGAGATGGTCATACTATTGTTGGGACAGTACGGTGAAAAGATCACAATGTTGTTGGGACAGTAAGGAGAGATGACCACACTGCTGTTGGGACAGAATGGAAAGATGACCACACTTTTGTTGGGACAGAATGGAGAGATGACCACACTTTTGTTGGAACAGAATGGAGAGATGATCACACTATTGTTGGGACAGAATGGACAGAGGTCAGACTGTTGGGGCAGAATGGACAGAGGTCACACTGTTGGGACAGACTGGAGAGATGATCACACTATTGTTGGGACAGAATGGACAGAGGTCACACTGTTGGGACAGAATGGAGAGATGATCACACTGTTGGGACAGAATGGAGAGATGATCAAATGTTGTTGGGACAGAATGGGGAGATGATCACAATGTTGTTGGGACAGTACGGAGAAATGGTCATACTGTTGTTGGGACAGAATGGAGAGATGATCACACTTGTTGGCACAGAATGGAGAGATGATCACACTGTTGTTGGAACAGAATGGAGAGATGATCACACTATTGTTGGGACAGAATGGACAGAGGTCACACTGTTGGGACAGAACGGAGAGATGACCACACTGTTGTTGGGACAGAATGGAGAGGTGATCACACTGTTAGGACAGAATGGAGAGATGATCACACTGTTGTTGGGACAGAATGGATAGAGGTCACACTATTTTTGGGACAGAATGGATAGAGGTCACACTGTTGGGAGAGAATGGAGAGATGATCACACTGTTGTTGGGACAGAATGGGCAGAGGTCACACCGTTGGGACCGAATGGAGAGATGATCACACTGTTGTTGGGGCAGAATGGAGAAATTACCAAATATTGTTGGAACAGAATGGAGAGATGATCACACTGTTGTCGGGACAGAAAGGAGAGATGACCGCACTGTTGATGAGACAGAATGGGGAGATGATCACACTGTTGTTGGGACAGAATGAAGAGAAGATCACACTGTTGTTGGGACAGAATGGAGAGATGACCACACTGTTGTTAGGACAGAATGGGGAGATGATCACACTGTTGTTGGGACAGAATGGAGGGAAGATCACACTGTCGTTGGGACAGAATGGAGAGAAGATCACACTGTTGTTGGGACAGAATGGATAGTGGTCACACTGTTGGGACAGAATTGAGAGATGATCACACTGTTTTTGCGACAGAATGGGCAGAGGACACACTGTTGGGACAGAATGGAGAGATGATCACACTGTTGTTGGGACAGAATGGAGAGATGATCACACTGTTTGTGGGACAGAATGGACAGAGGTCACACTTTTGGAGCAGAATGGAGAGATGATCACACTGTTGTTGGGACAGAATGGGCAGAGGTCACACTGTTGGGACAGAATGGAGAGATGATCACACTGTTGGGACAGAATGGAGAGAAGATCACTCTGTTGTTGGGACAGAATGGAGAGATGACCACACTGCCTTTGAGACAGAATTGGGAGATGATCACACTGTTGTTGGGACAGAATGGAGGGAAGATCACACTGTAGTTGGGACAGAATGGAGAGAAAATCACACTGTTGGTGGGACAGAATGGAGAGATGATCACACTGTTGGGACAGACTGAAGAGAAGATCACACTGTTGTTGGGACAGAGCTGAGAGATGGTCATACTGTTGTTGGGACAGTACGGTGAGAAGATCACAGTGTTGTTGGGACAGTACGGAGAGATGACTACAGTGTTATTGGGACAGAATGGAGAGATTACCACACTGTTGTTGGGACAGAATGGAGAGATGATCACACTGTTGTTGGGACAGAATGGGCAGAGGTCACACTGTTGGGACAGAATGGAGAGATGATCACAATGTTGTTGGGACAGAACGGAGAGATGATCACACTGTTGTTGGGATTGAATGGACAGAGGTCACACTGTTGGGACAAAACGGAGAAATGATCACACTGTTGTTAGGACAGAATGGGCAAAGGTCAAACTGTTGGGACAGAATGGAGAGATGATCACACTGTTGTTGGGACAGAATGGATAGAGGTCACACTGTTGGGACAGAATGGAGAGATGATCACACTGTTGTTTGGACAGAATGGGCAGAGGTCACACTGTTGGGACAGAATGGAGAGATGATCACTCTGTTGTTGGGACAGAATGGAGAGATGATCACACTGTTGTTGGGACAGAATGGGCAGAGGTCACACCGTTGGGACAGAATGGAGAGATGATCACACTGTTGTTGGGACAGTACGGAGAGATGATCACACTGTTGTTGGGACAGTACGGAGAGATGGTCATACTGTTGTTGGGACAGAATGGAGAGATGACCACACTGTTGTTGGGACAGAATGGAGAGATAACCAAACTTTTATTGGAACAGAATGGAGAGATTATCACACTGTTGTTGGGACAGAATGGACAGAGGTCACACTGTTGGGACAAAACGGAGAGATGATCACACTGTTGTTGGGACAGAATGGGCAGAGGTCACACTGTTTGGACAGAATGGAGAGATGATCACACTGTTGTTGGGACAGAATGGATAGACGTCACACTGTTGGGACAGAATGGAGAGATGATGACAGTGTTGTTGGGACAGAATGGGCAGAGGTCACAGTGTTGGGACAGAATGGAGAGATGATCACACTGTTGGGACAGAATGGAGAGATGATCACACTGTTGTTGGGACAGAATGGGCAGAGGTGACACCGTTGGGACCGAATGGAGAGATGATCACACTGTTGTTGGGACAGAATGGAGAAATGACCAAATATTGTTGGAACAGAATGGAGAAATGATCACACTGTTGTTGGGACAGTACGGAGAGATGATCACACTGTTGTTGCGACAGTACGGAGAGATGGTCATACTGTTGTTGGGACAGAATGGAGAGATGAGCACACTGTTGTTGGGACAGAATGGGGAGATGATCACACTGTTGTTGGGACAGAATGGAGAGATGATTACACTGTTGTTGTTACAGAATGGTCAGAGGACACACTGTTGGGACAGAATGGAGAGATGATCACACTGTTGTTGGGACAGAATGGGCAGAGGTAACAGTGTTGGGACAGAATGGAGAGATGATCACACTGTTGGGACAGAATGGAGAGATGATCACACTGTTGTTGGGACAGTACGGAGAGATGATCACACTGTTGTTGGGACAGTACGGATAGGTGGTCATACTGTTGTTGGGACAGAATGGAGAGATGGCCACACTGTTGTTGGGACAGAATGGAGAGATAACCAAACTTTTATTGGAACAGAATGGAGAGATTATCACACAGTTGTTGGGACGGAATGGACAGAGGTCACACTGTTGGGACAGAATGGAGAGATGATCACGTTGTTGGGACATAATGGAGAGATGATCACACTGTTGTTGGGACAGAATTGGCAGAGGTCACACTGTTGGGACAAAACGGAGAGATGATCACACTGTTGTTGGGACAGAATGGGCAGAGGTCACACTGGACAGAATGGAGAGATGATCAGACTGTTGTTGGGACAGAATGGATAGAGGTCACACTGTTGGGACAGAATGGAGAGATGATGACACTGTTGTTGGGACAGAATGGGTAGAGATCACACCGTTGGGACAGAATAGAGGGATGATCACACTGTTGTTGGGACAGTACGGAGAGATGATCACACTGTTGTTGGGACAGTATGGAGAGATGGTCATACTGTTGTTGGGACAGAATGGAGAGATGTCCACACTGTTGTTAGGACAGAATGGGGAGATGATCACACTGTTGTTGGGACAGAATGGAGGGAAGATCACACTGTCGTTGGGACAGAATGGAGAGAAGATTACACTGTTGTTGGGAGAATGGATAGATGTCACACTGTTGGGACAGAATTGAGAGATGATCACACTGTTGTTGGGACAGAATGGGCGGAGGTCACACCGTTGGGACCGAATGGAGAGATGATCACACTGTTGTTGGGACAGAATGGAGAAATGACCAAATATTGTTGGAACAGAATGGAGCGATGATCGCACTGTTGTTGGGACAGTACGGAGAGATGATCACACTGTTGTTGGGACATTACTGAGAGATGGTCATACTGCTGTTGGGACAGAATGGAGAGATGATCACACTGTTGGGACAGAATGGAGGGAAGATCTCACTGTTGTTAGGATATAATGGAGAAAGATCACACTGTTGTTGGGACAGAATGAAGAGAAGATTACACTGTTGTTGGGATAGAATGGAGAGATGGTCATACTATTGTTGGGACAGTACGGTGAAAAGATCACAATGTTGTTGGGACAGTAAGGAGAGATGACCACACTGCTGTTGGGACAGAATGGAAAGATGACCACACTTTTGTTGGGACAGAATGGAGAGATGACCACACTTTTGTTGGAACAGAATGGAGAGATGATCACACTATTGTTGGGACAGAATGGACAGAGGTCAGACTGTTGGGACAGAATGGACAGAGGTCACACTGTTGGGACAGACTGGAGAGATGATCACACTATTGTTGGGACAGAATGGACAGAGGTCACACTGTTGGGACAGAATGGAGAGATGATCACACTGTTGGGACAGAATGGAGAGATGATCAAATGTTGTTGGGACAGAATGGGGAGATGATCACAATGTTGTTGGGACAGTACGGAGAGATGGTCATACTGTTGTTGGGACAGAATGGAGAGATGATCACACTTGTTGGGACAGAATGGAGAGATGATCACACTGTTGTTGGAACAGAATGGAGAGATGATCACACTATTGTTGGGACAGAATGGACAGAGGTCACACTCTTGGGACAGAACGGAGAGATGACCACACTGTTGTTGGGACAGAATGGAGAGGTGATCACACTGTTAGGACAGAATGGAGAGATGATCACACTGTTGTTGGGACAGAATGGATAGAGGTCACACTATTTTTGGGACAGAATGGATAGAGGTCACACTGTTGGGACAGAATGCAGAGATGATCACACTGTTGTTGGGACAGAATGGGCAGAGGTCACACCGTTGGGACCGAATGGAGAGATGATCACACTGTTGTTGGGGCAGAATGGAGAAATTACCAAATATTGTTGGAACAGAATGGAGAGATGATCACACTGTTGTCGGGACAGAAAGGAGAGATGACCGCACTGTTGTTGAGACAGAATGGGGAGATGATCACACTGTTGTTGGGACAGAATGAAGAGAAGATCACACTGTTGTTGGGACAGAATGGAGAGATGACCACACTGTTGTTAGGACAGAATGGGGAGATGATCACACTGTTGTTGGGACAGAATGGAGGGAAGATCACACTGTCGTTGGGACAGAATGGAGAGAAGATCACACTGTTGTTGGGACAGAATGGATAGAGGTCACACTGTTGGGACAGAATTGAGAGATGATCACACTGTTTTTGCGACAGAATGGGCAGAGGACACACTGTTGGGACAGAATGGAGAGATGATCACACTGTTGTTGGGACAGAATGGAGAGATGATCACACTTTTTGTGGGACAGAATGGACAGAGGTCACACTTTTGGAGCAGAATGGAGAGATGTTCACACTGTTGTTGGGACAGAATGGGCAGAGGTCACACTGTTGGGACAGAATGGAGAGATGATCACACTGTTGGGACAGAATGGAGAGAAGATCACTCTGTTGTTGGGACAGAATGGAGAGATGACCACACTGCTGTTGAGACAGAATTGGGAGATGATCACACTGTTGTTGGGACAGAATGGAGGGAAGATCACACTGTAGTTGGGACAGAATGGAGAGAAAATCACACTGTTGGTGGGACAGAATGGAGAGATGATCACACTGTTGGGACAGACTGAAGAGAAGATCACACTGTTGTTGGGACAGAGCTGAGAGATTGTCATACTGTTGTTGGGACAGTACGGTGAGAAGATCACAGTGTTGTTGGGACAGTACGGAGAGATGACTACACTGTTATTGGGACAGAATGGAGAGATTACCACACTGTTGTTGGGACAGAATGGAGAGGTGATCACACTGTTGTTGGGACAGAATGGGCAGAGGTCACACTGTTGGGACAGAATGGAGAGATGATCACAATGTTGTTGGGACAGAATGGAGAGATGATCACACTGTTGTTGGGACAGAATGGAGAGATGATCACACTGTTGTTGGGATTGAATGGACAGAGGTCACACTGTTGGGACAAAACGGAGAAATGATCACACTGTTGTTAGGACAGAATGGGCAAAGGTCAAACTGTTGGGACAGAATGGAGAGATGATCACACTGTTGTTGGGACAGAATGGAGAGATGATCACACTGTTGTTGGGACAGAATGGGCAGAGGTCACACTGTTGGGACAGAATGGAGAGATGATCACACTGTTGTTGGGACAGAATGGAGAGATGATCACACTGTTGTTGGGACAGAATGGGCAGAGGTCACACCGTTGGGACAGAATGGAGAGATGATCACACTGTTGTTGGGACAGTACGGAGAGATGATCACACTGTTGTTGGGACAGTACGGAGAGATGGTCATACTGTTGTTGGGACAGAATGGAGAGATGACCACACTGTTGTTGGGACAGAATGGAGAGATAACCAAACTTTTATTGGAACAGAATGGAGAGATTATCACACTGTTGTTGGGACAGAATGGACAGAGGTCACACTGTTGGGACAAAACGGAGAGATGATCACACTGTTGTTGGGACAGAATGGGCAGAGGTCACACTGTTTGGACAGAATGGAGAGATGATCACACTGTTGTTGGGACAGAATGGATAGAGGTCACACTGTTGGGACAGAATGGAGAGATGATCACACTGTTGTTTGGACAGAATGGGCAGAGGTCACGCTGTTGGGACAGAATGGAGAGATGATCACACTGTTGTTGGGGCAGAATGGAGAAATTACCAAATATTGTTGGAACAGAATGGAGAGATGATCACACTGTTGTCGGGACAGAAAGGAGAGATGACCGCACTGTTGTTGAGACAGAATGGGGAGATGATCACACTGTTGTTGGGACAGAATGAAGAGAAGATCACACTGTTGTTGGGACAGAATGGAGAGATGACCACACTGTTGTTAGGACAGAATGGGGAGATGATCACACTGTTGTTGGGACAGAATGGAGGGAAGATCACACTGTCGTTGGGACAGAATGGAGAGAAGATCACACTGTTGTTGGGACAGAATGGATAGAGGTCACACTGTTGGGACAGAATTGAGAGATGATCACACTGTTTTTGCGACAGAATGGGCAGAGGACACACTGTTGGGACAGAATGGAGAGATGATCACACTGTTGTTGGGACAGAATGGAGAGATGATCACACTTTTTGTGGGACAGAATGGACAGAGGTCACACTTTTGGAGCAGAATGGAGAGATGTTCACACTGTTGTTGGGACAGAATGGGCAGAGGTCACACTGTTGGGACAGAATGGAGAGATGATCACACTGTTGGGACAGAATGGAGAGAAGATCACTCTGTTGTTGGGACAGAATGGAGAGATGACCACACTGCTGTTGAGACAGAATTGGGAGATGATCACACTGTTGTTGGGACAGAATGGAGGGAAGATCACACTGTAGTTGGGACAGAATGGAGAGAAAATCACACTGTTGGTGGGACAGAATGGAGAGATGATCACACTGTTGGGACAGACTGAAGAGAAGATCACACTGTTGTTGGGACAGAGCTGAGAGATTGTCATACTGTTGTTGGGACAGTACGGTGAGAAGATCACAGTGTTGTTGGGACAGTACGGAGAGATGACTACACTGTTATTGGGACAGAATGGAGAGATTACCACACTGTTGTTGGGACAGAATGGAGAGGTGATCACACTGTTGTTGGGACAGAATGGGCAGAGGTCACACTGTTGGGACAGAATGGAGAGATGATCACAATGTTGTTGGGACAGAATGGAGAGATGATCACACTGTTGTTGGGACAGAATGGAGAGATGATCACACTGTTGTTGGGATTGAATGGACAGAGGTCACACTGTTGGGACAAAACGGAGAAATGATCACACTGTTGTTAGGACAGAATGGGCAAAGGTCAAACTGTTGGGACAGAATGGAGAGATGATCACACTGTTGTTGGGACAGAATGGATAGAGGTCACACTGTTGGGACAGAATGGAGAGATGATCACACTGTTGTTGGGACAGAATGGAGAGATGATCACACTGTTGTTGGGACAGAATGGGCAGAGGTCACACTGTTGGGACAGAATGGAGAGATGATCACACTGTTGTTGGGACAGAATGGAGAGATGATCACACTGTTGTTGGGACAGAATGGGCAGAGGTCACACCGTTGGGACAGAATGGAGAGATGATCACACTGTTGTTGGGACAGTACGGAGAGATGATCACACTGTTGTTGGGACAGTACGGAGAGATGGTCATACTGTTGTTGGGACAGAATGGAGAGATGACCACACTGTTGTTGGGACAGAATGGAGAGATAACCAAACTTTTATTGGAACAGAATGGAGAGATTATCACACTGTTGTTGGGACAGAATGGACAGAGGTCACACTGTTGGGACAAAACGGAGAGATGATCACACTGTTGTTGGGACAGAATGGGCAGAGGTCACACTGTTTGGACAGAATGGAGAGATGATCACACTGTTGTTGGGACAGAATGGATAGAGGTCACACTGTTGGGACAGAATGGAGAGATGATCACACTGTTGTTTGGACAGAATGGGCAGAGGTCACGCTGTTGGGACAGAATGGAGAGATGATCACACTGTTGTTGGGACAGAATGGAGAGATGATCACACTGTTGTTGGGACAGAATGGAGGGAAGATCACACTGTCGTTGGGACAGAATGGAGAGAAGATCACACTGTTGTTGGGACAGAATGGATAGAGGTCACACTGTTGGGACAGAATTGAGAGATGATCACACTGTTTTTGCGACAGAATGGGCAGAGGACACACTGTTGGGACAGAATGGAGAGATGATCACACTGTTGTTGGGACAGAATGGAGAGATGATCACACTGTTTGTGGGACAGAATGGACAGAGGTCACACTTTTGGAGCAGAATGGAGAGATGATCACACTGTTGTTGGGACAGAATGGGCAGAGGTCACACTGTTGGGACAGAATGGAGAGATGATCACACTGTTGGGACAGAATGGAGAGAAGATCACTCTGTTGTTGGGACAGAATGGAGAGATGACCACACTGCTGTTGAGACAGAATTGGGAGATGATCACACTGTTGTTGGGACAGAATGGAGGGAAGATCACACTGTAGTTGGGACAGAATGGAGAGAAAATCACACTGTTGGTGGGACAGAATGGAGAGATGATCACACTGTTGGGACAGACTGAAGAGAAGATCACACTGTTGTTGGGACAGAGCTGAGAGATGGTCATACTGTTGTTGGGACAGTACGGTGAGAAGATCACAGTGTTGTTGGGACAGTACGGAGAGATGACGACACTGTTATTGGGACAGAATGGAGAGATTACCACACTGTTGTTGGGACAGAATGGAGAGATGATCACACTGTTGTTGGGATTGAATGGGCAGAGGTCACACTGTTGGGACAAAACGGAGAAATGATCACACTGTTGTTAGGACAGAATGGGCAAAGGTCAAACTGTTGGGACAGAATGGAGAGATGATCACACTGTTGTTGGGAGAATGGATAGAGGTCACACTGTTGGGACAGAATTGAGAGATGATCACACTGTTGTTGGGACAGAATGGGCAGAGGTCACACCGTTGGGACCGAATGGAGAGATGATCACACTGTTGTTGGGACAGAATGGAGAAATGACCAAATATTGTTGGAATAGAATGGAGAGATGATCACACTGTTGTTGGGACAGTACGGAGAGATGATCACACTGTTGTTGGGACATTACTGAGAGATGGTCATACTGCTTTTGGGACAGAATGGAGAGATGATCACACTGTTGGGACAGAATGGAGGGAAGATCTCACTGTTGTTAGGACATAATGGAGAAAGATCACACTGTTGTTGGGACAGAATGAAGAGAAGATTACACTGTTGTTGGGACAGAATGGAGAGATGGTCATACTATTGTTGGGACAGTACGGTGAAAAGATCACAATGTTGTTGGGACAGTAAGGAGAGATGACCACACTGCTGTTGGGACAGAATGGAAAGATGACCACACTTTTGTTGGGACAGAATGGAGAGATGACCACACTTTTGTTGGAACAGAATGGAGAGATGATCACACTATTGTTGGGACAGAATGGACAGAGGTCAGACTGTTGGGGCAGAATGGACAGAGGTCACACTGTTGGGACAGACTGGAGAGATGATCACACTATTGTTGGGACAGAATGGACAGAGGTCACACTGTTGGGACAGAATGGAGAGATGATCACACTGTTGGGACAGAATGGAGAGATGATCAAATGTTGTTGGGACAGAATGGGGAGATGATCACAATGTTGTTGGGACAGTACGGAGAAATGGTCATACTGTTGTTGGGACAGAATGGAGAGATGATCACACTTGTTGGGACAGAATGGAGAGATGATCACACTGTTGTTGGAACAGAATGGAGAGATGATCACACTATTGTTGGGACAGAATGGACAGAGGTCACACTGTTGGGACAGAACGGAGAGATGACCACACTGTTGTTGGGACAGAATGGAGAGGTGATCACACTGTTAGGACAGAATGGAGAGATGATCACACTGTTGTTGGGACAGAATGGATAGAGGTCACACTATTTTTGGGACAGAATGGATAGAGGTCACACTGTTGGGAGAGAATGGAGAGATGATCACACTGTTGTTGGGACAGAATGGGCAGAGGTCACACCGTTGGGACCGAATGGAGAGATGATCACACTGTTGTTGGGGCAGAATGGAGAAATTACCAAATATTGTTGGAACAGAATGGAGAGATGATCACACTGTTGTCGGGACAGAAAGGAGAGATGACCGCACTGTTGATGAGACAGAATGGGGAGATGATCACACTGTTGTTGGGACAGAATGAAGAGAAGATCACACTGTTGTTGGGACAGAATGGAGAGATGACCACACTGTTGTTAGGACAGAATGGGGAGATGATTACACTGTTGTTGGGACAGAATGGAGGGAAGATCACACTGTCGTTGGGACAGAATGGAGAGAAGATCACACTGTTGTTGGGACAGAATGGATAGTGGTCACACTGTTGGGACAGAATTGAGAGATGATCACACTGTTTTTGCGACAGAATGGGCAGAGGACACACTGTTGGGACAGAATGGAGAGATGATCACACTGTTGTTGGGACAGAATGGAGAGATGATCACACTGTTTGTGGGACAGAATGGACAGAGGTCACACTTTTGGAGCAGAATGGAGAGATGATCACACTGTTGTTGGGACAGAATGGGCAGAGGTCACACTGTTGGGACAGAATGGAGAGATGATCACACTGTTGGGACAGAATGGAGAGAAGATCACTCTGTTGTTGGGACAGAATGGAGAGATGACCACACTGCCTTTGAGACAGAATTGGGAGATGATCACACTGTTGTTGGGACAGAATGGAGGGAAGATCACACTGTAGTTGGGACAGAATGGAGAGAAAATCACACTGTTGGTGGGACAGAATGGAGAGATGATCACACTGTTGGGACAGACTGAAGAGAAGATCACACTGTTGTTGGGACAGAGCTGAGAGATGGTCATACTGTTGTTGGGACAGTACGGTGAGAAGATCACAGTGTTGTTGGGACAGTACGGAGAGATGACTACAGTGTTATTGGGACAGAATGGAGAGATTACCACACTGTTGTTGGGACAGAATGGAGAGATGATCACACTGTTGTTGGGACAGAATGGGCAGAGGTCACACTGTTGGGACAGAATGGAGAGATGATCACAATGTTGTTGGGACAGAACGGAGAGATGATCACACTGTTGTTGGGATTGAATGGACAGAGGTCACACTGTTGGGACAAAACGGAGAAATGATCACACTGTTGTTAGGACAGAATGGGCAAAGGTCAAACTGTTGGGACAGAATGGAGAGATGATCACACTGTTGTTGGGACAGAATGGATAGAGGTCACACTGTTGGGACAGAATGGAGAGATGATCACACTGTTGTTTGGACAGAATGGGCAGAGGTCACACTGTTGGGACAGAATGGAGAGATGATCACTCTGTTGTTGGGACAGAATGGAGAGATGATCACACTGTTGTTGGGACAGAATGGGCAGAGGTCACACCGTTGGGACAGAATGGAGAGATGATCACACTGTTGTTGGGACAGTACGGAGAGATGATCACACTGTTGTTGGGACAGTACGGAGAGATGGTCATACTGTTGTTGGGACAGAATGGAGAGATGACCACACTGTTGTTGGGACAGAATGGAGAGATAACCAAACTTTTATTGGAACAGAATGGAGAGATTATCACACTGTTGTTGGGACAGAATGGACAGAGGTCACACTGTTGGGACAAAACGGAGAGATGATCACACTGTTGTTGGGACAGAATGGGCAGAGGTCACACTGTTTGGACAGAATGGAGAGATGATCACACTGTTGTTGGGACAGAATGGATAGACGTCACACTGTTGGGACAGAATGGAGAGATGATGACAGTGTTGTTGGGACAGAATGGGCAGAGGTCACAGTGTTGGGACAGAATGGAGAGATGATCACACTGTTGGGACAGAATGGAGAGATGATCACACTGTTGTTGGGACAGAATGGGCAGAGGTGACACCGTTGGGACCGAATGGAGAGATGATCACACTGTTGTTGGGACAGAATGGAGAAATGACCAAATATTGTTGGAACAGAATGGAGAGATGATCACACTGTTGTTGGGACAGTACGGAGAGATGATCACACTGTTGTTGCGACAGTACGGAGAGATGGTCATACTGTTGTTGGGACAGAATGGAGAGATGACCACACTGTTGTTGGGACAGAATGGGGAGATGATCACACTGTTGTTGGGACAGAATGGAGAGATGATTACACTGTTGTTGTTACAGAATGGTCAGAGGACACACTGTTGGGACAGAATGGGGAGATGATCACACTGTTGTTGGGACAGTACGGATAGGTGGTCATACTGTTGTTGGGACAGAATGGAGAGATGGCCACACTGTTGTTGGGACAGAATGGAGAGATAACCAAACTTTTATTGGAACAGAATGGAGAGATTATCACACAGTTGTTGGGACGGAATGGACAGAGGTCACACTGTTGGGACAGAATGGAGAGATGATCACGTTGTTGGGACATAATGGAGAGATGATCACACTGTTGTTGGGACAGAATTGGCAGAGGTCACACTGTTGGGACAAAACGGAGAGATGATCACACTGTTGTTGGGACAGAATGGGCAGAGGTCACACTGGACAGAATGGAGAGATGATCAGACTGTTGTTGGGACAGAATGGATAGAGGTCACACTGTTGGGACAGAATGGAGAGATGATGACACTGTTGTTGGGACAGAATGGGTAGAGATCACACCGTTGGGACAGAATAGAGGGATGATCACACTGTTGTTGGGACAGTACGGAGAGATGATCACACTGTTGTTGGGACAGTATGGAGAGATGGTCATACTGTTGTTGGGACAGAATGGAGAGATGTCCACACTGTTGTTAGGACAGAATGGGGAGATGATCACACTGTTGTTGGGACAGAATGGAGGGAAGATCACACTGTCGTTGGGACAGAATGGAGAGAAGATTACACTGTTGTTGGGAGAATGGATAGATGTCACACTGTTGGGACAGAATTGAGAGATGATCACACTGTTGTTGGGACAGAATGGGCGGAGGTCACACCGTTGGGACCGAATGGAGAGATGATCACACTGTTGTTGGGACAGAATGGAGAAATGACCAAATATTGTTGGAACAGAATGGAGCGATGATCGCACTGTTGTTGGGACAGTACGGAGAGATGATCACACTGTTGTTGGGACATTACTGAGAGATGGTCATACTGCTGTTGGGACAGAATGGAGAGATGATCACACTGTTGGGACAGAATGGAGGGAAGATCTCACTGTTGTTAGGATATAATGGAGAAAGATCACACTGTTGTTGGGACAGAATGAAGAGAAGATTACACTGTTGTTGGGATAGAATGGAGAGATGGTCATACTATTGTTGGGACAGTACGGTGAAAAGATCACAATGTTGTTGGGACAGTAAGGAGAGATGACCACACTGCTGTTGGGACAGAATGGAAAGATGACCACACTTTTGTTGGGACAGAATGGAGAGATGACCACACTTTTGTTGGAACAGAATGGAGAGATGATCACACTATTGTTGGGACAGAATGGACAGAGGTCAGACTGTTGGGACAGAATGGACAGAGGTCACACTGTTGGGACAGACTGGAGAGATGATCACACTATTGTTGGGACAGAATGGACAGAGGTCACACTGTTGGGACAGAATGGAGAGATGATCACACTGTTGGGACAGAATGGAGAGATGATCAAATGTTGTTGGGACAGAATGGGGAGATGATCACAATGTTGTTGGGACAGTACGGAGAGATGGTCATACTGTTGTTGGGACAGAATGGAGAGATGATCACACTTGTTGGGACAGAATGGAGAGATGATCACACTGTTGTTGGAACAGAATGGAGAGATGATCACACTATTGTTGGGACAGAATGGACAGAGGTCACACTCTTGGGACAGAACGGAGAGATGACCACACTGTTGTTGGGACAGAATGGAGAGGTGATCACACTGTTAGGACAGAATGGAGAGATGATCACACTGTTGTTGGGACAGAATGGATAGAGGTCACACTATTTTTGGGACAGAATGGATAGAGGTCACACTGTTGGGACAGAATGCAGAGATGATCACACTGTTGTTGGGACAGAATGGGCAGAGGTCACACCGTTGGGACCGAATGGAGAGATGATCACACTGTTGTTGGGGCAGAATGGAGAAATTACCAAATATTGTTGGAACAGAATGGAGAGATGATCACACTGTTGTCGGGACAGAAAGGAGAGATGACCGCACTGTTGTTGAGACAGAATGGGGAGATGATCACACTGTTGTTGGGACAGAATGAAGAGAAGATCACACTGTTGTTGGGACAGAATGGAGAGATGACCACACTGTTGTTAGGACAGAATGGGGAGATGATCACACTGTTGTTGGGACAGAATGGAGGGAAGATCACACTGTCGTTGGGACAGAATGGAGAGAAGATCACACTGTTGTTGGGACAGAATGGATAGAGGTCACACTGTTGGGACAGAATTGAGAGATGATCACACTGTTTTTGCGACAGAATGGGCAGAGGACACACTGTTGGGACAGAATGGAGAGATGATCACACTGTTGTTGGGACAGAATGGAGAGATGATCACACTTTTTGTGGGACAGAATGGACAGAGGTCACACTTTTGGAGCAGAATGGAGAGATGTTCACACTGTTGTTGGGACAGAATGGGCAGAGGTCACACTGTTGGGACAGAATGGAGAGATGATCACACTGTTGGGACAGAATGGAGAGAAGATCACTCTGTTGTTGGGACAGAATGGAGAGATGACCACACTGCTGTTGAGACAGAATTGGGAGATGATCACACTGTTGTTGGGACAGAATGGAGGGAAGATCACACTGTAGTTGGGACAGAATGGAGAGAAAATCACACTGTTGGTGGGACAGAATGGAGAGATGATCACACTGTTGGGACAGACTGAAGAGAAGATCACACTGTTGTTGGGACAGAGCTGAGAGATTGTCATACTGTTGTTGGGACAGTACGGTGAGAAGATCACAGTGTTGTTGGGACAGTACGGAGAGATGACTACACTGTTATTGGGACAGAATGGAGAGATTACCACACTGTTGTTGGGACAGAATGGAGAGGTGATCACACTGTTGTTGGGACAGAATGGGCAGAGGTCACACTGTTGGGACAGAATGGAGAGATGATCACAATGTTGTTGGGACAGAATGGAGAGATGATCACACTGTTGTTGGGACAGAATGGAGAGATGATCACACTGTTGTTGGGATTGAATGGACAGAGGTCACACTGTTGGGACAAAACGGAGAAATGATCACACTGTTGTTAGGACAGAATGGGCAAAGGTCAAACTGTTGGGACAGAATGGAGAGATGATCACACTGTTGTTGGGACAGAATGGAGAGATGATCACACTGTTGTTGGGACAGAATGGGCAGAGGTCACACTGTTGGGACAGAATGGAGAGATGATCACACTGTTGTTGGGACAGAATGGAGAGATGATCACACTGTTGTTGGGACAGAATGGGCAGAGGTCACACCGTTGGGACCGAATGGAGAGATGATCACACTGTTGTTGGGACAGAATGGAGAAATGACCAAATATTGTTGGAATAGAATGGAGAGATGATCACACTGTTGTTGGGACAGTACGGAGAGATGATCACACTGTTGTTGGGACATTACTGAGAGATGGTCATACTGCTTTTGGGACAGAATGGAGAGATGATCACACTGTTGGGACAGAATGGAGGGAAGATCTCACTGTTGTTAGGACATAATGGAGAAAGATCACACTGTTGTTGGGACAGAATGAAGAGAAGATTACACTGTTGTTGGGACAGAATGGAGAGATGGTCATACTATTGTTGGGACAGTACGGTGAAAAGATCACAATGTTGTTGGGACAGTAAGGAGAGATGACCACACTGCTGTTGGGACAGAATGGACAGAGGTCACACTGTTGGGACAGACTGGAGAGATGATCACACTATTGTTGGGACAGAATGGACAGAGGTCACACTGTTGGGACAGAATGGAGAGATGATCACACTGTTGGGACAGAATGGAGAGATGATCAAATGTTGTTGGGACAGAATGGGGAGATGATCACAATGTTGTTGGGACAGTACGGAGAGATGGTCATACTGTTGTTGGGACAGAATGGAGAGATGATCACACTTGTTGGGACAGAATGGAGAGATGATCACACTGTTGTTGGAACAGAATGGAGAGATGATCACACTATTGTTGGGACAGAATGGACAGAGGTCACACTCTTGGGACAGAACGGAGAGATGACCACACTGTTGTTGGGACAGAATGGAGAGGTGATCACACTGTTAGGACAGAATGGAGAGATGATCACACTGTTGTTGGGACAGAATGGATAGAGGTCACACTATTTTTGGGACAGAATGGATAGAGGTCACACTGTTGGGACAGAATGCAGAGATGATCACACTGTTGTTGGGACAGAATGGGCAGAGGTCACACCGTTGGGACCGAATGGAGAGATGATCACACTGTTGTTGGGGCAGAATGGAGAAATTACCAAATATTGTTGGAACAGAATGGAGAGATGATCACACTGTTGTCGGGACAGAAAGGAGAGATGACCGCACTGTTGTTGAGACAGAATGGGGAGATGATCACACTGTTGTTGGGACAGAATGAAGAGAAGATCACACTGTTGTTGGGACAGAATGGAGAGATGACCACACTGTTGTTAGGACAGAATGGGGAGATGATCACACTGTTGTTGGGACAGAATGGAGGGAAGATCACACTGTCGTTGGGACAGAATGGAGAGAAGATCACACTGTTTTTGCGACAGAATGGGCAGAGGACACACTGTTGGGACAGAATGGAGAGATGATCACACTGTTGTTGGGACAGAATGGAGAGATGATCACACTTTTTGTGGGACAGAATGGACAGAGGTCACACTTTTGGAGCAGAATGGAGAGATGTTCACACTGTTGTTGGGACAGAATGGGCAGAGGTCACACTGTTGGGACAGAATGGAGAGATGATCACACTGTTGGGACAGAATGGAGAGAAGATCACTCTGTTGTTGGGACAGAATGGAGAGATGACCACACTGCTGTTGAGACAGAATTGGGAGATGATCACACTGTTGTTGGGACAGAATGGAGGGAAGATCACACTGTAGTTGGGTCAGAATGGAGAGAAAATCACACTGTTGGTGGGACAGAATGGAGAGATGATCACACTGTTGGGACAGACTGAAGAGAAGATCACACTGTTGTTGGGACAGAGCTGAGAGATTGTCATACTGTTGTTGGGACAGTACGGTGAGAAGATCACAGTGTTGTTGGGACAGTACGGAGAGATGACTACACTGTTATTGGGACAGAATGGAGAGATTACCACACTGTTGTTGGGACAGAATGGAGAGGTGATCACACTGTTGTTGGGACAGAATGGGCAGAGGTCACACTGTTGGGACAGAATGGAGAGATGATCACAATGTTGTTGGGACAGAATGGAGAGATGATCACACTGTTGTTGGGACAGAATGGAGAGATGATCACACTGTTGTTGGGATTGAATGGACAGAGGTCACACTGTTGGGACAAAACGGAGAAATGATCACACTGTTGTTAGGACAGAATGGGCAAAGGTCAAACTGTTGGGACAGAATGGAGAGATGATCACACTGTTGTTGGGACAGAATGGAGAGATGATCACACTGTTGTTGGGACAGAATGGGCAGAGGTCACACTGTTGGGACAGAATGGAGAGATGATCACACTGTTGTTGGGACAGAATGGGCAGAGGTCACACTGTTGGGACAGAATGGAGAGATGATCACACTGTTGTTGGGACAGAATGGAGAGATGATCACACTGTTGTTGGGACAGAATGGGCAGAGGTCACACCGTTGGGACAGAATGGAGAGATGATCACACTGTTGTTGGGACAGTACGGAGAGATGATCACACTGTTGTTGGGACAGTACGGAGAGATGGTCATACTGTTGTTGGGACAGAATGGAGAGATGACCACACTGTTGTTGGGACAGAATGGAGAGATAGCCAAACTTTTATTGGAACAGAATGGAGAGATTATCACACTGTTGTTGGGACAGAATGGACAGAGGTCACACTGTTGGGACAAAACGGAGAGATGATCACACTGTTGTTGGGACAGAATGGGCAGAGGTTACACTGTTTGGACAGAATGGAGAGATGATCACACTGTTGTTGGGACAGAATGGATAGAGGTCACACTGTTGGGACAGAATGGAGAGATGATCACACTGTTGTTTGGACAGAATGGGCAGAGGTCACGCTGTTGGGACAGAATGGAGAGATGATCACACTGTTTTTGCGACAGAATGGGCAGAGGACACACTGTTGGGACAGAATGGAGAGATGATCACACTGTTGTTGGGACAGAATGGAGAGATGATCACACTTTTTGTGGGACAGAATGGACAGAGGTCACACTTTTGGAGCAGAATGGAGAGATGATCACACTGTTGTTGGGACAGAATGGGCAGAGGTCACACTGTTGGGACAGAATGGAGAGATGATCACACTGTTGGGACAGAATGGAGAGATGACCACACTGCTGTTGAGACAGAATTGGGAGATGATCACACTGTTGTTGGGACAGAATGGAGGGAAGATCACACTGTAGTTGGGACAGAATGGAGAGAAAATCACACTGTTGGTGGGACAGAATGGAGAGATGATCACACTGTTGGGACTGACTGAAGAGAAGATCACACTGTTGTTGGGACAGAGCTGAGACTTTGTCATACTGTTGTTGGGACAGTACGGTGAGAAGATCACAGTGTTGTTGGGACAGTACGGAGAGATGACTACACTGTTATTGGGACAGAATGGAGAGATTACCACACTGTTGTTGGGACAGAATGGAGAGATGATCACACTGTTGTTGGGACAGAATGGGCAGAGGTCACACTGTTGGGACAGAATGGAGAGATAATCACAATGTTGTTGGGACAGAATGGAGAGATGATCACACTGTTGTTGGGACAGAATGGAGAGATGATCACACTGTTGTTGGGATTGAATGGACAGAGGTCACACTGTTGGGACAAAACGGAGAAATGATCACACTGTTGTTAGGACAGAATGGGCAAAGGTCAAACTGTTGGGACTGAATGGAGAGATGATCACACTGTTGTTGGGACAGAATGGATAGAGGTCACACTGTTGGGACAGAATGGAGAGATGATCACACTGTTGTTGGGACAGAATGGACAGAGGTCACACTGTTGGGACAAAACGGAGAGATGATCGCACTGTTGTTAGGACGGAATGGGCAAAGGTCACACTGTTGGGACAGCATGGAGAGATGATCACACTGTTGTTGGGACAGAATGGATAGAGGTCACACTGTTGGGACAGAATGGAGAGATGATCACACTGTTTTTGGGACAGAATGGGCAGAGGTAACAGTGTTGGGACAGAATGGAGAGATGATCACACTGTTGGGACAGAATGGAGAGATGATCACACTGTTGTTGGGACAGAATGGTCAGAGGTCACACCGTTGGGACAGAATGGAGAGATGATCACACTGTTGTTGGGACAGTACGGAGAGATGATCACACTGTTGGGACAGTACGGAGAGATGGTCATACTGTTGTTGGGACAGAATGGAGAGATGACCACACTGTTGTTGGGACAGAATGGACAGAGGTCACACTGTTGGGACAGAATGGAGAGATGATCACGTTTTTGGGACATAATGGAGAGATGATCACACTGTTGTTGGGACAGAATGGACAGAGGTCACACTGTTGGGACAAAACGGAGAGATGATCACACTGTTGTTGGGACAGAATGGGCAGAGGTCACACTGTTTGGACAGAATGGAGAGATGATCACACTGTTGTTGGGACAGAATGGATAGACGTCACACTGTTGGGACAGAATGGAGAGATGATGACACTGTTGTTGGGACAGAATGGGCAGAGGTCACAGTGTTGGGACAGAATGGAGAGATGATCACACTGTTGGGACAGAATGGAGAGATGATCACACTGTTGTTGGGACAGAATGGGCAGAGGTGACACCGTTGGGACCGAATGGAGAGATGATCACACTGTTGTTGGGACAGAATGGAGAAATGACCAAATATTGTTGGAACAGAATGGAGAGATGATCACACTGTTGTTGGGACAGTACGGAGAGATGATCACACTGTTGTTGCGACAGTACGGAGAGATGGTCATACTGTTGTTGGGACAGAATGGAGAGATGACCACACTGTTGTTGGGAGAGAATGGGGAGATGATCACACTGTTGTTGGGACAGAATGGAGAGATGATTACACTGTTGTTGGGACAGAATGGTCAGAGGACACACTGTTGGGACAGAATGGAGAGATGATCACACTGTTGTTGGGACAGAATGGGCAGAGGTAACAGTGTTGGGACAGAATGGAGAGATGATCACACTTTTGGGACAGAATGGAGAGATGATCACACTGTTGTTGGGACAGTACGGATAGATGGTCATACTGTTGTTGGGACAGAATGGAGAGATGGCCACACTGTTGTTGGGACAGAATGGAGAGATAACCAAACTTTTATTGGAACAGAATGGAGAGATTATCACACAGTTGTTGGGACGGAATGGACAGAGGTCACACTGTTGGGACAGAATGGAGAGATGATCACGTTGTTGGGACATAATGGAGAGATGATCACACTGTTGTTGGGACAGAATGGACAGAGGTCACACTGTTGGGACAAAATGGAGAGATGATCACACTGTTGTTGGGACAGAATGGGCAGTGGTCACACTGGACAGAATGGAGAGATGATCAGACTGTTGTTGGGACAGAATGGATAGAGGTCACACTGTTGGGACAGAATGGAGAGATGATGACACTGTTGTTGGGACAGAATGGGTAGAGGTCACACCGTTGGGACAGAATAGAGTGATGATCACACTGTTGTTGGGACAGTACGGAGAGATGATCACACTGTTGTTGGGACAGTATGGAGAGATGGTCATACTGTTGTTGGGACAGAATGGAGAGATGACCACACTGTTGTTAGGACGGAATGGGGAGATGATCACTCTGTTGGTGGGACAGAATGGAGAGCTGATCATTCTGTTGGGACAGAATGAAGAGAAGATCAGACTGTTGTTGGGACAGAATGGAGAGATGACCTCACTGTTGTTAGGACAGGATGGGGAGATGATCACACTGTTGTTGGGACAGAATGGATGGAAGATCACACTGTCGTTGGGACAGAATGGAGAGAAGATTACACTGTTGTTGGTAGAATGGATAGAGGTCACACTGTTGGGACAGAATTGAGAGATGATCACACTGTTGTTGGGACAGAATGGGCAGAGGTCAGACCGTTGGGACCGAATGGAGAGATGTTCACACTGTTGTTGGGACAGAATGGAGAAATGACCAAATATTGTTGGAACAGAATGGAGAGATGATCACACTGTTGTTGGGACAGTACGGAGAGATGATCACACTGTTGTTGGGACAGTACGGAGAGATGGTCATACTGTTGTTGGGACAGAATGGAGAGATGACCACTCTGTTGTTGGGACAGAATGGGGAGATGATCACGCTGTTGTTGGGACAGAATGGAGAAAGATCACACTGTTGTTGGGACAGAATGGAGAGATGATCACACTGTTGGGACAGAATAGAGAGAAGATCACTCTGTTGTTGGGACAGAATGGAGAGATGACCACGCTGTTTTTGGGACAGAATGGACAGAGGTCACATTGTTGGAGCAGAATGGAGAGATGATCGCACTGTTGTTGGGACAGAATGGATAGAGGTCACACTGTTGGGACAGAATGGAGAGATTATCACACTGTTGTTGGGACAGAATGGGCAGAGGTAACAGTGTTGGGACAGAATGGAGAGATGATCACACTGTTGTTGGGACAGAATGGGCAGAGGTCACACCGTTGGGACAGAATGGAGAGATGATCACACTGTTGTTGGGACAGTACGGGGAGATGGTCAGACTGTTGGGACAGAATGGAGAGATGACCACACTGTTGTTGGGACAGAATGGAGAGATAACCAAACTTTTATTGGAACAGAATGGAGAGATTATCACACTGTTGTTGGGACAGAATGGACAGAGGTCACACTGTTGGGACAGAATGGAGAGATGATCACGTTGTTGGGACAGAATGGAGAGATGATCACACTGTTGTTGGGACAGAATGGACAGAGGTCACACTGTTGGGACAAAACGGAGAGATGATCACACTGTTGTTGGGACAGAATGGGCAGAGGTCACACTGTTTGGACAGAATGGAGAGATGATCACACTGTTGTTGGGACAGAATGGATAGAGGTCACACTGTTGGACAGAATGGAGAGATGATCACACTGTTATTGGGACAGAATGGATAGACGTCACACTGTTGGGACAGAATGGAGAGATGATGACACTGTTGTTGGGGCAGAATGGGCAGAGGTCACAGTGTTGGGACAGTATGGAGAGATGATCACACTGTTGGGACAGAATGGAGAGATGATCACACTGTTGTTGGGACAGAATGGGCAGAGGTGACACCGTTGGGACCGAATGGAGAGATGATCACACTGTTGTTGGGACAGAATGGAGAAATGACCAAATATTGTTGGAACAGAATGGAGAGATGATCACACTGTTGTTGGGACAGTACGGAGAGATGATCACACTGTTGTTGCGACAGTACGGAGAGATGGTCATACTGTTGTTGGGACAGAATGGAGAGATGACCACACTGTTGTTGGGACAGAATGGGGAGATGATCACACTGTTGTTGGGACAGAATGGAGAGATGATTACACTGTTGGGACAGAATGGAGAGATGATCACACTGTTGTTGGGACAGAATGGATAGAGGTCACACTGTTGGGACAGAATGGAGAGATGATCACACTGTTTTTGGGACAGAATGGGCAGAGGTAACAGTGTTGGGACAGAATGGAGAGATGATCACACTGTTGGGACAGAATGGAGAGATGATCACACTGTTGTTGGGACAGAATGGTCAGAGGTCACACCGTTGGGACAGAATGGAGAGATGATCACACTGTTGTTGGGACAGTACGGAGAGATGATCACACTGTTGGGACAGTACGGAGAGATGGTCATACTGTTGTTGGGACAGAATGGAGAGATGACCACACTGTTGTTGGGACAGGATGGACAGAGGTCACACTGTTGGGACAGAATGGAGAGATGATCACGTTTTTGGGACATAATGGAGAGATGATCACACTGTTGTTGGGACAGAATGGACAGAGGTCACACTGTTGGGACAAAACGGAGAGATGATCACACTGTTGTTGGGACAGAATGGGCAGAGGTCACACTGTTTGGACAGAATGGAGAGATGATCACACTGTTGTTGGGACAGAATGGATAGACGTCACACTGTTGGGACAGAATGGAGAGATGATGACACTGTTGTTGGGACAGAATGGGCAGAGGTCACAGTGTTGGGACAGAATGGAGAGATGGTCACACTGTTGGGACAGAATGGAGAGATGATCACACTGTTGTTGGGACAGAATGGGCAGAGGTGACACCGTTGGGACCGAATGGAGAGATGATCACACTGTTGTTGGGACAGAATGGAGAAATGACCAAATATTGTTGGAACAGAATGGAGAGATGATCACACTGTTGTTGGGACAGTACGGAGAGATGATCACACTGTTGTTGCGACAGTACGGAGAGATGGTCATACTGTTGTTGGGACAGAATGGAGAGATGACCACACTGTTGTTGGGAGAGAATGGGGAGATGATCACACTGTTGTTGGGACAGAATGGAGAGATGATTACACTGTTGTTGGGACAGAATGGTCAGAGGACACACTGTTGGGACAGAATGGAGAGATGATCACACTGTTGTTGGGACAGAATGGGCAGAGGTAACAGTGTTGGGACAGAATGGAGAGATGATCACACTTTTGGGACAGAATGGAGAGATGATCACACTGTTGTTGGGACAGTACGGATAGATGGTCATACTGTTGTTGGGACAGAATGGAGAGATGGCCACACTGTTGTTGGGACAGAATGGAGAGATAACCAAACTTTTATTGGAACAGAATGGAGAGATTATCACACAGTTGTTGGGACGGAATGGACAGAGGTCACACTGTTGGGACAGAATGGAGAGATGATCACGTTGTTGGGACATAATGGAGAGATGATCACACTGTTGTTGGGACAGAATGGACAGAGGTCACACTGTTGGGACAAAATGGAGAGATGATCACACTGTTGTTGGGACAGAATGGGCAGTGGTCACACTGGACAGAATGGAGAGATGATCAGACTGTTGTTGGGACAGAATGGATAGAGGTCACACTGTTGGGACAGAATGGAGAGATGATGACACTGTTGTTGGGACAGAATGGGTAGAGGTCACACCGTTGGGACAGAATAGAGTGATGATCACACTGTTGTTGGGACAGTACGGAGAGATGATCACACTGTTGTTGGGACAGTATGGAGAGATGGTCATACTGTTGTTGGGACAGAATGGAGAGATGACCACACTGTTGTTAGGACAGAATGGGGAGATGATCACTCTGTTGGTGGGACAGAATGGAGAGATGATCACACTGTTGGGACAGAATGAAGAGAAGATCAGACTGTTGTTGGGACAGAATGGAGAGATGACCACACTGTTGTTAGGACAGAATGGGGAGATGATCACACTGTTGTTGGGACAGAATGGATGGAAGATCACACTGTCGTTGGGACAGAATGGAGAGAAGATTACACTGTTGTTGGGAGAATGGATAGAGGTCACACTGTTGGGACAGAATTGAGAGATGATCACACTGTTGTTGGGACAGAATGGGCAGAGGTCACACCGTTGGGACCGAATGGAGAGATGTTCACACTGTTGTTGGGACAGAATGGAGAAATGACCAAATATTGTTGGAACAGAATGGAGAGATGATCACACTGTTGTTGGGACAGTACGGAGAGATGATCACACTGTTGTTGGGACAGTACGGAGAGATGGTCATACTGTTGTTGGGACAGAATGGAGAGATGACCACACTGTTGTTGGGACAGAATGGGGAGATAATCACGCTGTTGTTGGGACAGAATGGAGAGATGACCACGCTGTTTTTGGGACAGAATGGACAGAGGTCACATTGTTGGAGCAGAATGGAGAGATGATCGCACTGTTGTTGGGACAGAATGGATAGAGGTCACACTGTTGGGACAGAATGGAGAGATTATCACACTGTTGTTGGGACAGAATGGGCAGAGGTAACAGTGTTGGGACAGAATGGAGAGATGATCACACTGTTGTTGGGACAGAATGGGCAGAGGTCACACCGTTGGGACAGAATGGAGAGATGATCACACTGTTGTTGGGACAGTACGGGGAGATGGTCATACTGTTGGGACAGAATGGAGAGATGACCACACTGTTGTTGGGACAGAATGGAGAGATAACCAAACTTTTATTGGAACAGAATGGAGAGATTATCACACTGTTGTTGGGACAGAATGGACAGAGGTCACACTGTTGGGACAGAATGGAGAGATGATCACGTTGTTGGGACAGAATGGAGAGATGATCACACTGTTGTTGGGACAGAGTGGACAGAGGTCACACTGTTGGGACAAAACGGAGAGATGATCACACTGTTGTTGGGACAGAATGGGCAGAGGTCACACTGTTTGGACAGAATGGAGAGATGATCACACTGTTGTTGGGACAGAATGGATAGAGGTCACACTGTTGGACAGAATGGAGAGATGATGACAGTGTTGTTGGGACAGAATGGGCAGAGGTCACAGTGTTGGGACAGAATGGAGAGATGATCACACTGTTGGGACAGAATGGAGAGATGATCACACTGTTGTTGGGACAGAATGGGCAGAGGTGACACCGTTGGGACCGAATGGAGAGATGATCACACTGTTGTTGGGACAGAATGGAGAAATGACCAAATATTGTTGGAACAGAATGGAGAGATGATCACACTGTTGTTGGGACAGTACGGAGAGATGATCACACTGTTGTTGCGACAGTACGGAGAGATGGTCATACTGTTGTTGGGACAGAATGGAGAGATGACCACACTGTTGTTGGGACAGAATGGGGAGATGATCACACTGTTGTTGGGACAGAATGGAGAGATGATTACACTGTTGTTGGGACAGAATGGTCAGAGGACACACTGTTGGGACAGAATGGAGAGATGATCACACTGTTGTTGGGACAGAATGGGCAGAGGTAACAGTGTTGGGACAGAATGGAGAGATGATCACACTTTTGGGACAGAATGGAGAGATGATCACACTGTTGTTGGGACAGTACGGATAGATGGTCATACTGTTGTTGGGACAGAATGGAGAGATGGCCACACTGTTGTTGGGACAGAATGGAGAGATAACCAAACTTTTATTGGAACAGAATGGAGAGATTATCACACAGTTGTTGGGACGGAATGGACAGAGGTCACACTGTTGGGACAGAATGGAGAGATGATCACGTTGTTGGGACATAATGGAGAGATGATCACACTGTTGTTGGGACAGAATGGACAGAGGTCACACTGTTGGGACAAAATGGAGAGATGATCACACTGTTGTTGGGACAGAATGGGCAGTGGTCACACTGGACAGAATGGAGAGATGATCAGACTGTTGTTGGGACAGAATGGATAGAGGTCACACTGTTGGGACAGAATGGAGAGATGATGACACTGTTGTTGGGACAGAATGGGTAGAGGTCACACCGTTGGGACAGAATAGAGTGATGATCACACTGTTGTTGGGACAGTACGGAGAGATGATCACACTGTTGTTGGGACAGTATGGAGAGATGGTCATACTGTTGTTGGGACAGAATGGAGAGATGACCACACTGTTGTTAGGACAGAATGGGGAGATGATCACTCTGTTGGTGGGACAGAATGGAGAGATGATCACACTGTTGGGACAGAATGAAGAGAAGATCAGACTGTTGTTGGGACAGAATGGAGAGATGACCACACTGTTGTTAGGACAGAATGGGGAGATGATCACACTGTTGTTGGGACAGAATGGATGGAAGATCACACTGTCGTTGGGACAGAATGGAGAGAAGATTACACTGTTGTTGGGAGAATGGATAGAGGTCACACTGTTGGGACAGAATTGAGAGATGATCACACTGTTGTTGGGACAGAATGGGCAGAGGTCACACCGTTGGGACCGAATGGAGAGATGTTCACACTGTTGTTGGGACAGAATGGAGAAATGACCAAATATTGTTGGAACAGAATGGAGAGATGATCACACTGTTGTTGGGACAGTACGGAGAGATGATCACACTGTTGTTGGGACAGTACGGAGAGATGGTCATACTGTTGTTGGGACAGAATGGAGAGATGACCACACTGTTGTTGGGACAGAATGGGGAGATAATCACGCTGTTGTTGGGACAGAATGGAGAGATGACCACGCTGTTTTTGGGACAGAATGGACAGAGGTCACATTGTTGGAGCAGAATGGAGAGATGATCGCACTGTTGTTGGGACAGAATGGATAGAGGTCACACTGTTGGGACAGAATGGAGAGATTATCACACTGTTGTTGGGACAGAATGGGCAGAGGTAACAGTGTTGGGACAGAATGGAGAGATGATCACACTGTTGTTGGGACAGAATGGGCAGAGGTCACACCGTTGGGACAGAATGGAGAGATGATCACACTGTTGTTGGGACAGTACGGGGAGATGGTCATACTGTTGGGACAGAATGGAGAGATGACCACACTGTTGTTGGGACAGAATGGAGAGATAACCAAACTTTTATTGGAACAGAATGGAGAGATTATCACACTGTTGTTGGGACAGAATGGACAGAGGTCACACTGTTGGGACAGAATGGAGAGATGATCACGTTGTTGGGACAGAATGGAGAGATGATCACACTGTTGTTGGGACAGAGTGGACAGAGGTCACACTGTTGGGACAAAACGGAGAGATGATCACACTGTTGTTGGGACAGAATGGGCAGAGGTCACACTGTTTGGACAGAATGGAGAGATGATCACACTGTTGTTGGGACAGAATGGATAGAGGTCACACTGTTGGACAGAATGGAGAGATGATGACAGTGTTGTTGGGACAGAATGGGCAGAGGTCACAGTGTTGGGACAGAATGGAGAGATGATCACACTGTTGGGACAGAATGGAGAGATGATCACACTGTTGTTGGGACAGAATGGGCAGAGGTGACACCGTTGGGACCGAATGGAGAGATGATCACACTGTTGTTGGGACAGAATGGAGAAATGACCAAATATTGTTGGAACAGAATGGAGAGATGATCACACTGTTGTTGGGACAGTACGGAGAGATGATCACACTGTTGTTGCGACAGTACGGAGAGATGGTCATACTGTTGTTGGGACAGAATGGAGAGATGACCACACTGTTGTTGGGACAGAATGGGGAGATGATCACACTGTTGTTGGGACAGAATGGAGAGATGATTACACTGTTGTTGGGACAGAATGGTCAGAGGACACACTGTTGGGACAGAATGGAGAGATGATCACACTGTTGTTGGGACAGAATGGGCAGAGGTAACAGTGTTGGGACAGAATGGAGAGATGATAACACTTTTGGGACAGAATGGAGAGATGATCACACTGTTGTTGGGACAGTACGGATAGATGGTCATACTGTTGTTGGGACAGAATGGAGAGATGGCCACACTGTTGTTGGGACAGAATGGAGAGATAACCAAACTTTTATTGGAACAGAATGGAGAGATTATCACACAGTTGTTGGGCCGGAATGGACAGAGGTCACACTGTTGGGACAGAATGGAGAGATGATCACGTTGTTGGGACATAATGGAGAGATGATCACACTGTTGTTGGGACAGAATGGATAGAGGTCACACTGTTGGGACAAAATGGAGAGATGATCACACTGTTGTTGGGACAGAATGGGCAGAGGTCACACTGGACAGAATGGAGAGATGATCAGACTGTTGTTGGGACAGAATGGATAGAGGTCACACTGTTGGGACAGAATGGAGAGATGATGACACTGTTGTTGGGACAGAATGGGTAGAGGTCACACCGTTGGGACAGAATAGAGTGATGATCACACTGTTGTTGGGACAGTACGGAGAGATAATCACACTGTTGTTGGGACAGTATGGAGAGATGGTCATACTGTTGTTGGGACAGAATGGAGAGATGACCACACTGTTGTTAGGACGGAATGGGGAGATGATCACTCTGTTGGTGGGACAGAATGGAGAGATGATCACACTGTTGGGACAGAATGAAGAGAAGATCAGACTGTTGTTGGGACAGAATGGAGAGATGACCACACTGTTGTTAGGACAGAATGGGGAGATGATCACACTGTTGTTGGGACAGAATGGAGGGAAGATCACACTGTCGTTGGGACAGAATGGAGAGAAGATTACACTGTTGTTGGGAGAATGGATAGAGGTCACACTGTTGGGACAGAATTGAGAGATGATCACACTGTTGTTGGGACAGAATGGGCAGAGGTCACACCGTTGGGACCGAATGGAGAGATGTTCACACTGTTGTTGGGACAGAATGGAGAAATGACCAAATATTGTTGGAACAGAATGGAGAGATGATCACACTGTTGTTGGGACAGTACGGAGAGATGATCACACTGTTGTTGGGACAGTACGGAGAGATGGTCATACTGTTGTTGGGACAGAATGGAGAGATGACCACACTGTTGTTGGGACAGAATGGGGAGATGATCACGCTGTTGTTGGGACAGAATGGAGAAAGATCACACTGTTGTTGGGACAGAATGGAGAGATGATCACACTGTTGGGACAGAATAGAGAGAAGATCACTCTGTTGTTGGGACAGAATGGAGAGATGACCACGCTGTTTTTGGGACAGAATGGACAGAGGTCACATTGTTGGAGCAGAATGGAGAGATGATCGCACTGTTGTTGGGACAGAATGGATAGAGGTCACACTGTTGGGACAGAATGGAGAGATTATCACACTGTTGTTGGGACAGAATGGGCAGAGGTAACAGTGTTGGGACAGAATGGAGAGATGATCACACTGTTGGGACAGAATGGAGAGATGATCACACTGTTGTTGGGACAGAATGGGCAGAGGTCACACCGTTGGGACAGAATGGAGAGATGATCACACTGTTGTTGGGACAGTACGGGGAGATGGTCATACTGTTGGGACAGAATGGAGAGATGACCACACTGTTTTTGGGACAGAATGGAGAGATAACCAAACTTTTATTGGAGCAGAATGGAGAGATTATCACACTGTTGTTGGGACAGAATGGACAGAGGTCACACTGTTGGGACAGAATGGAGAGATGATCACGTTGTTGGGACAGAATGGAGAGATGATCACACTGTTGTTGGGACAGAATGGACAGAGGTCACACTGTTGGGACAAAACGGAGAGATGATCACACTGTTGTTGGGACAGAATGGGCAGAGGTCACACTGTTTGGACAGAATGGAGAGATGATCACACTGTTGTTGGGACAGAATGGATAGAGGTCACACTGTTGGACAGAATGGAGAGATGATCACACTGTTGTTGGGACAGAATGGGCAGAGGTCACAGTGTTGGGACAGAATGGAGAGAAGATCACACTGTTGGGACAGAATGGAGAGATGATCACACTGTTGTTGGGACAGAATGGGTAGAGGTCACACCGTTGGGACAGAATGGAGAGATGATCACACAGTTGTTGGGACAGTACGGAGAGATGATCACACTGTTGTTGGGACAGTATGGAGAGATGGTCATACTGTTGTTGGGACTGAATGGAGAGATGACCACACTGTTGTTAGGACAGAATGGGGAGATGATCACACTGTTGTTGGGACAGAATGGAGAGATGACCACAGTGTTGTTAGGACAGAATGGGGAGATGATCACACTGTTGTTGGGACAGAATGGAGGGAAGATCACACTGTTGTTAGGACATAATGGAGAAAGATTACACTGTTGTTGGGACAGAATGGAGAGATTATCACACTTGTTGGGACAGAATGGATAGAGGTCACACTATTTTTGGGACAGAATGGATAGAGGTCACACTGTTGGGACAGAATGGAGAGATGATCACACTGTTGTTGGGACAGAATGGGCAGAGGTCACACCGTTGGGACAGAATGGAGAGATGATCACACTGTTGTTGGGACAGAATGGAGAAATTACCAAATATTTTTGGAACAGAATGGAGAGATGATCACACTGTTGGTGGGACAGAATGGAGAGATGATCACACTGTTGTTGGGACAGAACTCAGAGATGGTCATACTGTTGTTGGGACAGTAAGGTGAGAAGATCACTGTGTTGTTGGGACAGTACGGAGAGATGACTGCACTGTTATTGGGACAGAATGGAGAGATTACCACACTGTTGTTGGGACAGAATGGAGAGATGATCACACTGTTGTTGGGACAGAATGGGCAGAGGTCACACTGTTGGGACAGAATGGAGAGATGATCACACTGTTGTTGGGACAGAATGGAGAGATGATCACGCTGTTGTTGTGACAGAATGGAGAGATGATCACACTCTTGTTGGGTCAGAATGGACAGAGGTCACACTGTTGGGACAAAACGGAGAGATGATCACACTGTTGTTAGGACAGAATGGGCAAAGGTCACACTGCTGGGACAGAATGGAGAGATGATCACACTGTTGGGACGAAATGGAGAGATGATCACACTGTTGTTGGGACAGAATGGGTAGAGGTCACACCGTTGGGACTGAATGGAGAGATGATCACACTGTTGGGATAGTATGGAGAGATGGTCATACTGTTGTTGGGACAGAATGGAGAGATGACCACACTGTTGTTCGGACAGAATGGGGAGATGATTACACTGTTGTTGGGACAGTACGGAGAGATGATCATACTGTTTTTGGGACGGAATGGAGAGGTTATCACACTATTGTTGGGACAGAATGGTCAGAGGTCACACTGTTGGGACAGAATGGAGAGATGATCACACTGTTGTTGGGAGAGAATGGAGAGATGATCACACTGTTTTTGGGACAGAATGGTCAGAGGTCACACTGTTGGGACTGAATGGAGAGTTGATCACACTGTTGTTGGGACAGAATGGAGAGATGATCACACTGTTGTTGGGACAGTACGGAGAGATGATCACACTGTTGTTGGGACAGTATGGAGAGATGACCACACTGCTGTTGAGAGAGAATTGGGAGATGATCACACTGTTGTTGGGACAGAATGGAGGGAAGATCACACTGTAGTTGGGACAGAATGGAGAGAAGATCACACTGTTGGTGGGACAGAATGGAGAGATGATCACACTGTTGTTGGGACAGAATGGAGAGATGATCACACTGTTGTTGGGACAGAATGGGCAGAGGTCACACTGTTGGGACAGAATGGAGAGATGATCACACTGTTGTTGGGACAGAATGGAGAGATGATCACACTGTTGTTGGGACAGAATGGGCAGAGGTCACACCGTTGGGACCGAATGGAGAGATGATCACACTGTTGTTGGGACAGAATGGAGAAATGACCAAATATTGTTGGAATAGAATGGAGAGATGATCACACTGTTGTTGGGACAGTACGGAGAGATGATCACACTGTTGTTGGGACATTACTGAGAGATGGTCATACTGCTTTTGGGACAGAATGGAGAGATGATCACACTGTTGGGACAGAATGGAGGGAAGATCTCACTGTTGTTAGGACATAATGGAGAAAGATCACACTGTTGTTGGGACAGAATGAAGAGAAGATTACACTGTTGTTGGGACAGAATGGAGAGATGGTCATACTATTGTTGGGACAGTACGGTGAAAAGATCACAATGTTGTTGGGACAGTAAGGAGAGATGACCACACTGCTGTTGGGACAGAATGGACAGAGGTCACACTGTTGGGACAGACTGGAGAGATGATCACACTATTGTTGGGACAGAATGGACAGAGGTCACACTGTTGGGACAGAATGGAGAGATGATCACACTGTTGGGACAGAATGGAGAGATGATCAAATGTTGTTGGGACAGAATGGGGAGATGATCACAATGTTGTTGGGACAGTACGGAGAGATGGTCATACTGTTGTTGGGACAGAATGGAGAGATGATCACACTTGTTGGGACAGAATGGAGAGATGATCACACTGTTGTTGGAACAGAATGGAGAGATGATCACACTATTGTTGGGACAGAATGGACAGAGGTCACACTCTTGGGACAGAACGGAGAGATGACCACACTGTTGTTGGGACAGAATGGAGAGGTGATCACACTGTTAGGACAGAATGGAGAGATGATCACACTGTTGTTGGGACAGAATGGATAGAGGTCACACTATTTTTGGGACAGAATGGATAGAGGTCACACTGTTGGGACAGAATGCAGAGATGATCACACTGTTGTTGGGACAGAATGGGCAGAGGTCACACCGTTGGGACCGAATGGAGAGATGATCACACTGTTGTTGGGGCAGAATGGAGAAATTACCAAATATTGTTGGAACAGAATGGAGAGATGATCACACTGTTGTCGGGACAGAAAGGAGAGATGACCGCACTGTTGTTGAGACAGAATGGGGAGATGATCACACTGTTGTTGGGACAGAATGAAGAGAAGATCACACTGTTGTTGGGACAGAATGGAGAGATGACCACACTGTTGTTAGGACAGAATGGGGAGATGATCACACTGTTGTTGGGACAGAATGGAGGGAAGATCACACTGTCGTTGGGACAGAATGGAGAGAAGATCACACTGTTTTTGCGACAGAATGGGCAGAGGACACACTGTTGGGACAGAATGGAGAGATGATCACACTGTTGTTGGGACAGAATGGAGAGATGATCACACTTTTTGTGGGACAGAATGGACAGAGGTCACACTTTTGGAGCAGAATGGAGAGATGTTCACACTGTTGTTGGGACAGAATGGGCAGAGGTCACACTGTTGGGACAGAATGGAGAGATGATCACACTGTTGGGACAGAATGGAGAGAAGATCACTCTGTTGTTGGGACAGAATGGAGAGATGACCACACTGCTGTTGAGACAGAATTGGGAGATGATCACACTGTTGTTGGGACAGAATGGAGGGAAGATCACACTGTAGTTGGGTCAGAATGGAGAGAAAATCACACTGTTGGTGGGACAGAATGGAGAGATGATCACACTGTTGGGACAGACTGAAGAGAAGATCACACTGTTGTTGGGACAGAGCTGAGAGATTGTCATACTGTTGTTGGGACAGTACGGTGAGAAGATCACAGTGTTGTTGGGACAGTACGGAGAGATGACTACACTGTTATTGGGACAGAATGGAGAGATTACCACACTGTTGTTGGGACAGAATGGAGAGGTGATCACACTGTTGTTGGGACAGAATGGGCAGAGGTCACACTGTTGGGACAGAATGGAGAGATGATCACAATGTTGTTGGGACAGAATGGAGAGATGATCACACTGTTGTTGGGACAGAATGGAGAGATGATCACACTGTTGTTGGGATTGAATGGACAGAGGTCACACTGTTGGGACAAAACGGAGAAATGATCACACTGTTGTTAGGACAGAATGGGCAAAGGTCAAACTGTTGGGACAGAATGGAGAGATGATCACACTGTTGTTGGGACAGAATGGAGAGATGATCACACTGTTGTTGGGACAGAATGGGCAGAGGTCACACTGTTGGGACAGAATGGAGAGATGATCACACTGTTGTTGGGACAGAATGGGCAGAGGTCACACTGTTGGGACAGAATGGAGAGATGATCACACTGTTGTTGGGACAGAATGGAGAGATGATCACACTGTTGTTGGGACAGAATGGGCAGAGGTCACACCGTTGGGACAGAATGGAGAGATGATCACACTGTTGTTGGGACAGTACGGAGAGATGATCACACTGTTGTTGGGACAGTACGGAGAGATGGTCATACTGTTGTTGGGACAGAATGGAGAGATGACCACACTGTTGTTGGGACAGAATGGAGAGATAGCCAAACTTTTATTGGAACAGAATGGAGAGATTATCACACTGTTGTTGGGACAGAATGGACAGAGGTCACACTGTTGGGACAAAACGGAGAGATGATCACACTGTTGTTGGGACAGAATGGGCAGAGGTTACACTGTTTGGACAGAATGGAGAGATGATCACACTGTTGTTGGGACAGAATGGATAGAGGTCACACTGTTGGGACAGAATGGAGAGATGATCACACTGTTGTTTGGACAGAATGGGCAGAGGTCACGCTGTTGGGACAGAATGGAGAGATGATCACACTGTTTTTGCGACAGAATGGGCAGAGGACACACTGTTGGGACAGAATGGAGAGATGATCACACTGTTGTTGGGACAGAATGGAGAGATGATCACACTTTTTGTGGGACAGAATGGACAGAGGTCACACTTTTGGAGCAGAATGGAGAGATGATCACACTGTTGTTGGGACAGAATGGGCAGAGGTCACACTGTTGGGACAGAATGGAGAGATGATCACACTGTTGGGACAGAATGGAGAGATGACCACACTGCTGTTGAGACAGAATTGGGAGATGATCACACTGTTGTTGGGACAGAATGGAGGGAAGATCACACTGTAGTTGGGACAGAATGGAGAGAAAATCACACTGTTGGTGGGACAGAATGGAGAGATGATCACACTGTTGGGACTGACTGAAGAGAAGATCACACTGTTGTTGGGACAGAGCTGAGACTTTGTCATACTGTTGTTGGGACAGTACGGTGAGAAGATCACAGTGTTGTTGGGACAGTACGGAGAGATGACTACACTGTTATTGGGACAGAATGGAGAGATTACCACACTGTTGTTGGGACAGAATGGAGAGATGATCACACTGTTGTTGGGACAGAATGGGCAGAGGTCACACTGTTGGGACAGAATGGAGAGATAATCACAATGTTGTTGGGACAGAATGGAGAGATGATCACACTGTTGTTGGGACAGAATGGAGAGATGATCACACTGTTGTTGGGATTGAATGGACAGAGGTCACACTGTTGGGACAAAACGGAGAAATGATCACACTGTTGTTAGGACAGAATGGGCAAAGGTCAAACTGTTGGGACTGAATGGAGAGATGATCACACTGTTGTTGGGACAGAATGGATAGAGGTCACACTGTTGGGACAGAATGGAGAGATGATCACACTGTTGTTGGGACAGAATGGACAGAGGTCACACTGTTGGGACAAAACGGAGAGATGATCGCACTGTTGTTAGGACGGAATGGGCAAAGGTCACACTGTTGGGACAGCATGGAGAGATGATCACACTGTTGTTGGGACAGAATGGATAGAGGTCACACTGTTGGGACAGAATGGAGAGATGATCACACTGTTTTTGGGACAGAATGGGCAGAGGTAACAGTGTTGGGACAGAATGGAGAGATGATCACACTGTTGGGACAGAATGGAGAGATGATCACACTGTTGTTGGGACAGAATGGTCAGAGGTCACACCGTTGGGACAGAATGGAGAGATGATCACACTGTTGTTGGGACAGTACGGAGAGATGATCACACTGTTGGGACAGTACGGAGAGATGGTCATACTGTTGTTGGGACAGAATGGAGAGATGACCACACTGTTGTTGGGACAGAATGGACAGAGGTCACACTGTTGGGACAGAATGGAGAGATGATCACGTTTTTGGGACATAATGGAGAGATGATCACACTGTTGTTGGGACAGAATGGACAGAGGTCACACTGTTGGGACAAAACGGAGAGATGATCACACTGTTGTTGGGACAGAATGGGCAGAGGTCACACTGTTTGGACAGAATGGAGAGATGATCACACTGTTGTTGGGACAGAATGGATAGACGTCACACTGTTGGGACAGAATGGAGAGATGATGACACTGTTGTTGGGACAGAATGGGCAGAGGTCACAGTGTTGGGACAGAATGGAGAGATGATCACACTGTTGGGACAGAATGGAGAGATGATCACACTGTTGTTGGGACAGAATGGGCAGAGGTGACACCGTTGGGACCGAATGGAGAGATGATCACACTGTTGTTGGGACAGAATGGAGAAATGACCAAATATTGTTGGAACAGAATGGAGAGATGATCACACTGTTGTTGGGACAGTACGGAGAGATGATCACACTGTTGTTGCGACAGTACGGAGAGATGGTCATACTGTTGTTGGGACAGAATGGAGAGATGACCACACTGTTGTTGGGAGAGAATGGGGAGATGATCACACTGTTGTTGGGACAGAATGGAGAGATGATTACACTGTTGTTGGGACAGAATGGTCAGAGGACACACTGTTGGGACAGAATGGAGAGATGATCACACTGTTGTTGGGACAGAATGGGCAGAGGTAACAGTGTTGGGACAGAATGGAGAGATGATCACACTTTTGGGACAGAATGGAGAGATGATCACACTGTTGTTGGGACAGTACGGATAGATGGTCATACTGTTGTTGGGACAGAATGGAGAGATGGCCACACTGTTGTTGGGACAGAATGGAGAGATAACCAAACTTTTATTGGAACAGAATGGAGAGATTATCACACAGTTGTTGGGACGGAATGGACAGAGGTCACACTGTTGGGACAGAATGGAGAGATGATCACGTTGTTGGGACATAATGGAGAGATGATCACACTGTTGTTGGGACAGAATGGACAGAGGTCACACTGTTGGGACAAAATGGAGAGATGATCACACTGTTGTTGGGACAGAATGGGCAGTGGTCACACTGGACAGAATGGAGAGATGATCAGACTGTTGTTGGGACAGAATGGATAGAGGTCACACTGTTGGGACAGAATGGAGAGATGATGACACTGTTGTTGGGACAGAATGGGTAGAGGTCACACCGTTGGGACAGAATAGAGTGATGATCACACTGTTGTTGGGACAGTACGGAGAGATGATCACACTGTTGTTGGGACAGTATGGAGAGATGGTCATACTGTTGTTGGGACAGAATGGAGAGATGACCACACTGTTGTTAGGACGGAATGGGGAGATGATCACTCTGTTGGTGGGACAGAATGGAGAGCTGATCATTCTGTTGGGACAGAATGAAGAGAAGATCAGACTGTTGTTGGGACAGAATGGAGAGATGACCTCACTGTTGTTAGGACAGGATGGGGAGATGATCACACTGTTGTTGGGACAGAATGGATGGAAGATCACACTGTCGTTGGGACAGAATGGAGAGAAGATTACACTGTTGTTGGTAGAATGGATAGAGGTCACACTGTTGGGACAGAATTGAGAGATGATCACACTGTTGTTGGGACAGAATGGGCAGAGGTCAGACCGTTGGGACCGAATGGAGAGATGTTCACACTGTTGTTGGGACAGAATGGAGAAATGACCAAATATTGTTGGAACAGAATGGAGAGATGATCACACTGTTGTTGGGACAGTACGGAGAGATGATCACACTGTTGTTGGGACAGTACGGAGAGATGGTCATACTGTTGTTGGGACAGAATGGAGAGATGACCACTCTGTTGTTGGGACAGAATGGGGAGATGATCACGCTGTTGTTGGGACAGAATGGAGAAAGATCACACTGTTGTTGGGACAGAATGGAGAGATGATCACACTGTTGGGACAGAATAGAGAGAAGATCACTCTGTTGTTGGGACAGAATGGAGAGATGACCACGCTGTTTTTGGGACAGAATGGACAGAGGTCACATTGTTGGAGCAGAATGGAGAGATGATCGCACTGTTGTTGGGACAGAATGGATAGAGGTCACACTGTTGGGACAGAATGGAGAGATTATCACACTGTTGTTGGGACAGAATGGGCAGAGGTAACAGTGTTGGGACAGAATGGAGAGATGATCACACTGTTGTTGGGACAGAATGGGCAGAGGTCACACCGTTGGGACAGAATGGAGAGATGATCACACTGTTGTTGGGACAGTACGGGGAGATGGTCAGACTGTTGGGACAGAATGGAGAGATGACCACACTGTTGTTGGGACAGAATGGAGAGATAACCAAACTTTTATTGGAACAGAATGGAGAGATTATCACACTGTTGTTGGGACAGAATGGACAGAGGTCACACTGTTGGGACAGAATGGAGAGATGATCACGTTGTTGGGACAGAATGGAGAGATGATCACACTGTTGTTGGGACAGAATGGACAGAGGTCACACTGTTGGGACAAAACGGAGAGATGATCACACTGTTGTTGGGACAGAATGGGCAGAGGTCACACTGTTTGGACAGAATGGAGAGATGATCACACTGTTGTTGGGACAGAATGGATAGAGGTCACACTGTTGGACAGAATGGAGAGATGATCACACTGTTATTGGGACAGAATGGATAGACGTCACACTGTTGGGACAGAATGGAGAGATGATGACACTGTTGTTGGGGCAGAATGGGCAGAGGTCACAGTGTTGGGACAGTATGGAGAGATGATCACACTGTTGGGACAGAATGGAGAGATGATCACACTGTTGTTGGGACAGAATGGGCAGAGGTGACACCGTTGGGACCGAATGGAGAGATGATCACACTGTTGTTGGGACAGAATGGAGAAATGACCAAATATTGTTGGAACAGAATGGAGAGATGATCACACTGTTGTTGGGACAGTACGGAGAGATGATCACACTGTTGTTGCGACAGTACGGAGAGATGGTCATACTGTTGTTGGGACAGAATGGAGAGATGACCACACTGTTGTTGGGACAGAATGGGGAGATGATCACACTGTTGTTGGGACAGAATGGAGAGATGATTACACTGTTGGGACAGAATGGAGAGATGATCACACTGTTGTTGGGACAGAATGGATAGAGGTCACACTGTTGGGACAGAATGGAGAGATGATCACACTGTTTTTGGGACAGAATGGGCAGAGGTAACAGTGTTGGGACAGAATGGAGAGATGATCACACTGTTGGGACAGAATGGAGAGATGATCACACTGTTGTTGGGACAGAATGGTCAGAGGTCACACCGTTGGGACAGAATGGAGAGATGATCACACTGTTGTTGGGACAGTACGGAGAGATGATCACACTGTTGGGACAGTACGGAGAGATGGTCATACTGTTGTTGGGACAGAATGGAGAGATGACCACACTGTTGTTGGGACAGGATGGACAGAGGTCACACTGTTGGGACAGAATGGAGAGATGATCACGTTTTTGGGACATAATGGAGAGATGATCACACTGTTGTTGGGACAGAATGGACAGAGGTCACACTGTTGGGACAAAACGGAGAGATGATCACACTGTTGTTGGGACAGAATGGGCAGAGGTCACACTGTTTGGACAGAATGGAGAGATGATCACACTGTTGTTGGGACAGAATGGATAGACGTCACACTGTTGGGACAGAATGGAGAGATGATGACACTGTTGTTGGGACAGAATGGGCAGAGGTCACAGTGTTGGGACAGAATGGAGAGATGGTCACACTGTTGGGACAGAATGGAGAGATGATCACACTGTTGTTGGGACAGAATGGGCAGAGGTGACACCGTTGGGACCGAATGGAGAGATGATCACACTGTTGTTGGGACAGAATGGAGAAATGACCAAATATTGTTGGAACAGAATGGAGAGATGATCACACTGTTGTTGGGACAGTACGGAGAGATGATCACACTGTTGTTGCGACAGTACGGAGAGATGGTCATACTGTTGTTGGGACAGAATGGAGAGATGACCACACTGTTGTTGGGAGAGAATGGGGAGATGATCACACTGTTGTTGGGACAGAATGGAGAGATGATTACACTGTTGTTGGGACAGAATGGTCAGAGGACACACTGTTGGGACAGAATGGAGAGATGATCACACTGTTGTTGGGACAGAATGGGCAGAGGTAACAGTGTTGGGACAGAATGGAGAGATGATCACACTTTTGGGACAGAATGGAGAGATGATCACACTGTTGTTGGGACAGTACGGATAGATGGTCATACTGTTGTTGGGACAGAATGGAGAGATGGCCACACTGTTGTTGGGACAGAATGGAGAGATAACCAAACTTTTATTGGAACAGAATGGAGAGATTATCACACAGTTGTTGGGACGGAATGGACAGAGGTCACACTGTTGGGACAGAATGGAGAGATGATCACGTTGTTGGGACATAATGGAGAGATGATCACACTGTTGTTGGGACAGAATGGACAGAGGTCACACTGTTGGGACAAAATGGAGAGATGATCACACTGTTGTTGGGACAGAATGGGCAGTGGTCACACTGGACAGAATGGAGAGATGATCAGACTGTTGTTGGGACAGAATGGATAGAGGTCACACTGTTGGGACAGAATGGAGAGATGATGACACTGTTGTTGGGACAGAATGGGTAGAGGTCACACCGTTGGGACAGAATAGAGTGATGATCACACTGTTGTTGGGACAGTACGGAGAGATGATCACACTGTTGTTGGGACAGTATGGAGAGATGGTCATACTGTTGTTGGGACAGAATGGAGAGATGACCACACTGTTGTTAGGACAGAATGGGGAGATGATCACTCTGTTGGTGGGACAGAATGGAGAGATGATCACACTGTTGGGACAGAATGAAGAGAAGATCAGACTGTTGTTGGGACAGAATGGAGAGATGACCACACTGTTGTTAGGACAGAATGGGGAGATGATCACACTGTTGTTGGGACAGAATGGATGGAAGATCACACTGTCGTTGGGACAGAATGGAGAGAAGATTACACTGTTGTTGGGAGAATGGATAGAGGTCACACTGTTGGGACAGAATTGAGAGATGATCACACTGTTGTTGGGACAGAATGGGCAGAGGTCACACCGTTGGGACCGAATGGAGAGATGTTCACACTGTTGTTGGGACAGAATGGAGAAATGACCAAATATTGTTGGAACAGAATGGAGAGATGATCACACTGTTGTTGGGACAGTACGGAGAGATGATCACACTGTTGTTGGGACAGTACGGAGAGATGGTCATACTGTTGTTGGGACAGAATGGAGAGATGACCACACTGTTGTTGGGACAGAATGGGGAGATAATCACGCTGTTGTTGGGACAGAATGGAGAGATGACCACGCTGTTTTTGGGACAGAATGGACAGAGGTCACATTGTTGGAGCAGAATGGAGAGATGATCGCACTGTTGTTGGGACAGAATGGATAGAGGTCACACTGTTGGGACAGAATGGAGAGATTATCACACTGTTGTTGGGACAGAATGGGCAGAGGTAACAGTGTTGGGACAGAATGGAGAGATGATCACACTGTTGTTGGGACAGAATGGGCAGAGGTCACACCGTTGGGACAGAATGGAGAGATGATCACACTGTTGTTGGGACAGTACGGGGAGATGGTCATACTGTTGGGACAGAATGGAGAGATGACCACACTGTTGTTGGGACAGAATGGAGAGATAACCAAACTTTTATTGGAACAGAATGGAGAGATTATCACACTGTTGTTGGGACAGAATGGACAGAGGTCACACTGTTGGGACAGAATGGAGAGATGATCACGTTGTTGGGACAGAATGGAGAGATGATCACACTGTTGTTGGGACAGAGTGGACAGAGGTCACACTGTTGGGACAAAACGGAGAGATGATCACACTGTTGTTGGGACAGAATGGGCAGAGGTCACACTGTTTGGACAGAATGGAGAGATGATCACACTGTTGTTGGGACAGAATGGATAGAGGTCACACTGTTGGACAGAATGGAGAGATGATGACAGTGTTGTTGGGACAGAATGGGCAGAGGTCACAGTGTTGGGACAGAATGGAGAGATGATCACACTGTTGGGACAGAATGGAGAGATGATCACACTGTTGTTGGGACAGAATGGGCAGAGGTGACACCGTTGGGACCGAATGGAGAGATGATCACACTGTTGTTGGGACAGAATGGAGAAATGACCAAATATTGTTGGAACAGAATGGAGAGATGATCACACTGTTGTTGGGACAGTACGGAGAGATGATCACACTGTTGTTGCGACAGTACGGAGAGATGGTCATACTGTTGTTGGGACAGAATGGAGAGATGACCACACTGTTGTTGGGACAGAATGGGGAGATGATCACACTGTTGTTGGGACAGAATGGAGAGATGATTACACTGTTGTTGGGACAGAATGGTCAGAGGACACACTGTTGGGACAGAATGGAGAGATGATCACACTGTTGTTGGGACAGAATGGGCAGAGGTAACAGTGTTGGGACAGAATGGAGAGATGATAACACTTTTGGGACAGAATGGAGAGATGATCACACTGTTGTTGGGACAGTACGGATAGATGGTCATACTGTTGTTGGGACAGAATGGAGAGATGGCCACACTGTTGTTGGGACAGAATGGAGAGATAACCAAACTTTTATTGGAACAGAATGGAGAGATTATCACACAGTTGTTGGGCCGGAATGGACAGAGGTCACACTGTTGGGACAGAATGGAGAGATGATCACGTTGTTGGGACATAATGGAGAGATGATCACACTGTTGTTGGGACAGAATGGATAGAGGTCACACTGTTGGGACAAAATGGAGAGATGATCACACTGTTGTTGGGACAGAATGGGCAGAGGTCACACTGGACAGAATGGAGAGATGATCAGACTGTTGTTGGGACAGAATGGATAGAGGTCACACTGTTGGGACAGAATGGAGAGATGATGACACTGTTGTTGGGACAGAATGGGTAGAGGTCACACCGTTGGGACAGAATAGAGTGATGATCACACTGTTGTTGGGACAGTACGGAGAGATAATCACACTGTTGTTGGGACAGTATGGAGAGATGGTCATACTGTTGTTGGGACAGAATGGAGAGATGACCACACTGTTGTTAGGACGGAATGGGGAGATGATCACTCTGTTGGTGGGACAGAATGGAGAGATGATCACACTGTTGGGACAGAATGAAGAGAAGATCAGACTGTTGTTGGGACAGAATGGAGAGATGACCACACTGTTGTTAGGACAGAATGGGGAGATGATCACACTGTTGTTGGGACAGAATGGAGGGAAGATCACACTGTCGTTGGGACAGAATGGAGAGAAGATTACACTGTTGTTGGGAGAATGGATAGAGGTCACACTGTTGGGACAGAATTGAGAGATGATCACACTGTTGTTGGGACAGAATGGGCAGAGGTCACACCGTTGGGACCGAATGGAGAGATGTTCACACTGTTGTTGGGACAGAATGGAGAAATGACCAAATATTGTTGGAACAGAATGGAGAGATGATCACACTGTTGTTGGGACAGTACGGAGAGATGATCACACTGTTGTTGGGACAGTACGGAGAGATGGTCATACTGTTGTTGGGACAGAATGGAGAGATGACCACACTGTTGTTGGGACAGAATGGGGAGATGATCACGCTGTTGTTGGGACAGAATGGAGAAAGATCACACTGTTGTTGGGACAGAATGGAGAGATGATCACACTGTTGGGACAGAATAGAGAGAAGATCACTCTGTTGTTGGGACAGAATGGAGAGATGACCACGCTGTTTTTGGGACAGAATGGACAGAGGTCACATTGTTGGAGCAGAATGGAGAGATGATCGCACTGTTGTTGGGACAGAATGGATAGAGGTCACACTGTTGGGACAGAATGGAGAGATTATCACACTGTTGTTGGGACAGAATGGGCAGAGGTAACAGTGTTGGGACAGAATGGAGAGATGATCACACTGTTGGGACAGAATGGAGAGATGATCACACTGTTGTTGGGACAGAATGGGCAGAGGTCACACCGTTGGGACAGAATGGAGAGATGATCACACTGTTGTTGGGACAGTACGGGGAGATGGTCATACTGTTGGGACAGAATGGAGAGATGACCACACTGTTTTTGGGACAGAATGGAGAGATAACCAAACTTTTATTGGAGCAGAATGGAGAGATTATCACACTGTTGTTGGGACAGAATGGACAGAGGTCACACTGTTGGGACAGAATGGAGAGATGATCACGTTGTTGGGACAGAATGGAGAGATGATCACACTGTTGTTGGGACAGAATGGACAGAGGTCACACTGTTGGGACAAAACGGAGAGATGATCACACTGTTGTTGGGACAGAATGGGCAGAGGTCACACTGTTTGGACAGAATGGAGAGATGATCACACTGTTGTTGGGACAGAATGGATAGAGGTCACACTGTTGGACAGAATGGAGAGATGATCACACTGTTGTTGGGACAGAATGGGCAGAGGTCACAGTGTTGGGACAGAATGGAGAGAAGATCACACTGTTGGGACAGAATGGAGAGATGATCACACTGTTGTTGGGACAGAATGGGTAGAGGTCACACCGTTGGGACAGAATGGAGAGATGATCACACAGTTGTTGGGACAGTACGGAGAGATGATCACACTGTTGTTGGGACAGTATGGAGAGATGGTCATACTGTTGTTGGGACTGAATGGAGAGATGACCACACTGTTGTTAGGACAGAATGGGGAGATGATCACACTGTTGTTGGGACAGAATGGAGAGATGACCACAGTGTTGTTAGGACAGAATGGGGAGATGATCACACTGTTGTTGGGACAGAATGGAGGGAAGATCACACTGTTGTTAGGACATAATGGAGAAAGATTACACTGTTGTTGGGACAGAATGGAGAGATTATCACACTTGTTGGGACAGAATGGATAGAGGTCACACTATTTTTGGGACAGAATGGATAGAGGTCACACTGTTGGGACAGAATGGAGAGATGATCACACTGTTGTTGGGACAGAATGGGCAGAGGTCACACCGTTGGGACAGAATGGAGAGATGATCACACTGTTGTTGGGACAGAATGGAGAAATTACCAAATATTTTTGGAACAGAATGGAGAGATGATCACACTGTTGGTGGGACAGAATGGAGAGATGATCACACTGTTGTTGGGACAGAACTCAGAGATGGTCATACTGTTGTTGGGACAGTAAGGTGAGAAGATCACTGTGTTGTTGGGACAGTACGGAGAGATGACTGCACTGTTATTGGGACAGAATGGAGAGATTACCACACTGTTGTTGGGACAGAATGGAGAGATGATCACACTGTTGTTGGGACAGAATGGGCAGAGGTCACACTGTTGGGACAGAATGGAGAGATGATCACACTGTTGTTGGGACAGAATGGAGAGATGATCACGCTGTTGTTGTGACAGAATGGAGAGATGATCACACTCTTGTTGGGTCAGAATGGACAGAGGTCACACTGTTGGGACAAAACGGAGAGATGATCACACTGTTGTTAGGACAGAATGGGCAAAGGTCACACTGCTGGGACAGAATGGAGAGATGATCACACTGTTGGGACGAAATGGAGAGATGATCACACTGTTGTTGGGACAGAATGGGTAGAGGTCACACCGTTGGGACTGAATGGAGAGATGATCACACTGTTGGGATAGTATGGAGAGATGGTCATACTGTTGTTGGGACAGAATGGAGAGATGACCACACTGTTGTTCGGACAGAATGGGGAGATGATTACACTGTTGTTGGGACAGTACGGAGAGATGATCATACTGTTTTTGGGACGGAATGGAGAGGTTATCACACTATTGTTGGGACAGAATGGTCAGAGGTCACACTGTTGGGACAGAATGGAGAGATGATCACACTGTTGTTGGGAGAGAATGGAGAGATGATCACACTGTTTTTGGGACAGAATGGTCAGAGGTCACACTGTTGGGACTGAATGGAGAGTTGATCACACTGTTGTTGGGACAGAATGGAGAGATGATCACACTGTTGTTGGGACAGTACGGAGAGATGATCACACTGTTGTTGGGACAGTATGGAGAGATGACCACACTGCTGTTGAGAGAGAATTGGGAGATGATCACACTGTTGTTGGGACAGAATGGAGGGAAGATCACACTGTAGTTGGGACAGAATGGAGAGAAGATCACACTGTTGGTGGGACAGAATGGAGAGATGATCACACTGTTGGGACAGACTGAAGAGAAGATCATACTGTTGTTGGGACAGAACTGAGAGATGGTCATCTTGTTGTTGGGACAGTACGGTGAGAAGATCAAGTGTTGTTGGGACAGTACGGAGAGATGACTACACTGTTATTGGGACAGAATGGAGAGATTACCACACTGTTGTTGGGACAGAATGGAGAGATGATCACACTGTTGTTGGGACAGAATGGGCAGAGGTCACACTGTTGGGACAGAATGGAGAGATGATCACACTGTTGTTGGGACAAAATGGAGAGATGATCACACTGTTGTTGTGACAGAATGTAGAGATGATCACACTGTTGTTGGGACAAAATGGAGAGATGATCACACTGTTGTTGTGACAGAATGTAGAGATGATCACACTCTTGTTGAGTCAGAATGGACAGAGGTCACACTGTTGGGACAAAAGGGAGAGATGATCACACTGTTGTTAGGACAGAATGGGCAAAGGTCACACTGCTGGGACAGAATGGAGAGATGATCACACTGTTGTTGGGACAGAATGGATAGAGGTCACACTGTTGGGACAGAATGGAGAGATGATCACACTGTTGTTGGGACAGAATGGGCAGAGGTCACACTGTTGGGACAGAATGGAGAGATGATCACACTGTTGTTGGGACAGAATGGGCAGAGGTCACACTGTTGGGACAGAATGGAGAGATGATCACACTGTTGTTGGGACAGAATGGAGAGATGATCACACTGTTGTTGGGACAGAATGGAGAGATGATCACACTGTTGTTGAGACAGAATGGACAGAGGTCACACTGTTGGGACAAAACGGAGAGATGATCACACTGTTGTTAGGACAGAATGGGCAAAGGTCACACTGTTGGGACAGAATGGAGAGATGATCACACTGTTGTTGGGACAGAATGGATAGAGGTCACACTGTTGGGACAGAATGGAGAGATGATCACACTGTTGTTGGGACAGAATGGGCAGAAGTCACACTGTTGGGACAGAATGGAGAGATGATCACACTGTTGTTGGGACAGAATGGAGAGATGATCACACTGTTGTTGGGACAGAATGGACAGAGGTCACAATGTTGGGACAAAACGGAGAGATGATCACACTGTTGTTAGGACAGAATGGGCAAAGGTCACACTGTTGGGACAGAATGGAGAGATGATCGCACTGTTGTTGGACAGAATGGATAGAGGTCACACTGTTGGGACAGAATGGAGAGATTATCACACTGTTGTTGGGACAGAATGGAGAGATAACCAAACTTTTATTGGAACAGAATGGAGAGATTATCACACTGTTGTTGGGACAGAATGGGCAGAGGTCACACCGTTGGGACAGAATGGAGAGATGATCACACTGTTGTTGGGACAGTACGGGGTGATGGTCATACTGTTGGGACAGAATGGAGAGATGACCACACTGTTGTTGGGACAGAATGGAGAGATAACCAAACTTTTATTGGAACAGAATGGAGAGATTATCACACTGTTGTTGGGACAGAATGGACAGAGGTCACACTGTTGGGACAGAATGGAGAGATGATCACGTTGTTGGGACAGAATGGAGAGATGATCACACTGCTGTTGGGACAGAATGGACAGAGGTCACACTGTTGGGACAAAACGGAGAGATGATCACACGGGACAGAATGGGCAGAGGTCACACTGTTTGGACAGAATGGAGAGATGATCACACTGTTGTTGGGACAGAATGGATAGAGGTCACACTGTTGGACAGAATGGAGAGATGATCACACTGTTGGGACAGAATGGGCAGAGGTCACAGTGTTGGGACAGAATGGAGAGATGATCACACTGTTGGGACAGAATGGAGAGATGATCACACTGTTGTTTGGACAGAATGGGTAGAGGTCACACCGTTGGGACAGAATGGAGAGATGATCACACAGTTGTTGGGACAGTACGGAGAGATGATCACACTGTTGTTGGGACAGTATGGAGAGATGGTCATACTGTTGTTGGGACAGAATGGAGAGATGACCACACTGTTGTTAGGACAGAATGGGGAGATGATCACACTGTTGGTGGGACAGAATGGAGAGATGATCACACTATTGGGACAGAATGAAGAGAAGATCAGACTGTTGTTGGGACAGAATGGAGAGATGATCACACTGTTGTTGGGACAGAATGGGCAGAGGTCACACCGTTGGGACAGAATGGAGAGATGATCACACTGTTGTTGGGACAGTACGGGGAGATGGTCATACTGTTGGGACAGAATGGAGAAATGACCACACTGTTGTTGGGACAGAATGGGTAGATAACCAAACTTTTATTGGAACAGAATGGAGAGATTATCACACTGTTGTTGGGACAGAATGGACAGAGGTCACACTGTTGGGACAGAATGGAGAGATAATCACGTTGTTGGGACAGAATGGAGAGATGATCACACTGTTGTTGGGACAGAATGGACAGAGGTCACACTGTTGGGACAGAATGGAGAGATGATCACACTGTTGTTGGGACAGAATGGGTAGAGGTCACACCGTTGGGACAGAATGGAGAGATGATCACACAGTTGTTGGGACAGAATGGAGAGATGACCACACTGTTGTTAGGACAGAATGGGGAGATGATTACACTGTTGGTGGGACAGAATGGAGAGATGATCACACTATTGGGACAGAATGAAGAGAAGATCAGACTGTTGTTGGGACAGAATGGAGAGATGACCACAGTGTTGTTAGGACAGAATGGGGAGATGATCACACTGTTGTTGGGACAGAATGGAGGGAAGATCACACTGTCGTTGGGACAGAATGGATAGAGGTCACACTGTTGGGACAGAATGTAGAGATGATCACACTGTTGTTGGGACAGAATGGGCAGAGGTCACAGTATTGGGACAGAATGGAGAGATGATCACACTGTTGGGACAGAATGGAGAGATGATCACACTGTTGTTGGGACAGAATGGGCAGAGGTCATACTGTTGTTGGGACAGTACGGAGAGATGATCACACTGTTGTTGGGACAGTATGGAGAGATGACCACACTGCTGTTGAGAGAGAATTGGGAGATGATCTCACTGTTGTTGGGACAGAATGCAGGGAAGATCACACTGTAGTTGGGACAGAATGGAGAGAAGATCACACTGTTGGTGGGACAGAATGGAGAGATGATCACACTGTTGGGACAGACTGAAGAGAAGATCACACTGTTGTTGGGACTGAACTGAGAGATGGTCATCTTGTTGTTGGGACAGTACGGTGAGAAGATCACAGTGTTGTTGGGACAGTACGGAGAGATGACTACACTGTTATTGGGACAGAATGGAGAGATTACCACACTGTTGTTGGGACAGAATGGAGAGATGATCACACTGTTGTTGGGACAGAATTGGCAGAGGTCACACTGTTGGGACAGAATGGAGAGATGATCACACTGTTGCTGGGACAAAATGGAGAGATGATCACAATGTTGTTGTGACAGAATGGAGAGATGATCACACTCTTGTTGAGTCAGAATGGACAGAGGTCACACTGTTGGGACAAAACAGAGAGATGATCACACTGTTGTTAGGACAGAATGGGTAAAGGTCACACTGCTGGGACAGAATGGAGAGATGATCACACTGTTGTTGGGACAGAATGGATAGAGGTCACACTGTTGGGACAGAATGGAGAGATGATCACACTGTTGTTGGGACAGAATGGGCAGTGGTCACACTGTTGGGACAGAATGGAGAGATGATCACACTGTTGTTGGGACAGAATGGGCAGAGGTCACACTGTTGGGACAGAATGGAGAGATGATCACACTGTTGTTGGGACAGAATGGAGAGATGATCACACTGTTGTTGAGACAGAATGGAGAGATGATCACACTGTTGTTGAGACAGAATGGACAGAGGTCACACTGTTGGGACAAAACGGAGAGATGATCTCACTGTTGTTAGGACAGAATGGGCAAAGGTCACACTGTTGGGACAGAATGGAGAGATGATCACACTGTTGTTGGGACAGAATGGATAGAGGTCACACTGTTGGGACAGAATGGAGAGATGATCACACTGTTGTTGGGACAGAATGGGCAGAGGTCACACTGTTGGGACAGAATGGAGAGATGATCAGACTGTTGTTGGGACAGAATGGAGAGATGATCACACTGTTGTTGGGACAGAATGGACAGAGGTCACAATGTTGGGACAAAACGGAGAGATGATCACACTGTTGTTAGGACAGAATGGGCAAAGGTCACACTGTTGGGACAGAATGGAGAGATGATCGCACTGTTGTTGGGACAGAATGGATAGAGGTCACACTGTTGGGACAGAATGGAGAGATTATCACACTGTTGTTGGGACAGAATGGGCAGAGGTAACTGTGTTGGGATAGAATGGAGAGATGATCATACTGTTGGGACAGAATGGAGAGATGATCACACTGTTGTTGGGAGAGAATGGATAGAGGTCACACTGTTGGGACAGAATGGAGAGATGATCACACTGTTGTTGGGACAGAATGTGCAGAGGTCACACTGTTGGGACAGAATGGAGAGATGATCACACTGTTGTTGGTACAGAATGGGCAGAGGTCACACTGTTGGGACAGAATGGAGAGATGATCACACTGTTGTTGGGACAGAATGGAGAGATGATCACACTGTTGTTGAGACAGAATGGACAGAGGTCACACTGTTGGGACAAAATGGAGAGATGATCACACTGTTGTTAGGACAGAATGGGCAAAGGTCACACTGTTGGGACAGAATGGAGAGATGATCACACTGTTGTTGGGACAGAATGGATAGAGGTCACACTGTTGGGACAGAATGGAAGATGATCACACTGTTGTTGGGACAGAATGGGCAGAGGTCACACTGTTGGGACAGAATGGAGAGATGATCACACTGTTGTTGGGACAGAATGGAGAAATGGTCACACTGTTGTTGGGACAGAATGGACAGAGGTCACAATGTTGGGACAAAACGGAGAGATGATCACACTGTTGTTAGGACAGAATGGGCAAAGGTCACACTGTTGGGACAGAATGGAGAGATGATCGCACTGTTGTTGGGACAGAATGCATAGAGGTCACACTGTTGGGACAGAATGGAGAGATTATCACACTGTTGTTGGGACAGAATGGGCAGAGGTAACAGTGTTGGGACAGAATGGAGAGATGATCATACTGTTGGGACAGAATGGAGAGATGATCACACTGTTGTTGGGAGAGAATGGGCAGAGGTCACACCGTTGGGACATAATGGAGAGATGATCACACTGTTGTTGGGACAGTACGGGGAGATGGTCATACTGTTGGGACAGAATGGAGAGATGACCACACTGTTGTTGGGACAGAATGGAGAGATAACCAAACTTTTATTGGAACAGAATGGAGAGATTATCACACTGTTGTTGGACAGAATGGACAGAGGTCACACTGTTGGGACAGAATGGAGAGATGATCACGTTGTTGGGACAGAATGGAGAGATGATCACACTGTTGTTGGGACAGAATGGATAGAGGTCACACTGTTGGGACAAAACGGAGAGATGATCACACTGTTGTTGGGACAGAATGGGCAGAGGTCACACTGTTTGGACAGAATGGAGAGATGATCACACTGTTGTTGGGACAGAATGGATAGAGGTCACACTGTTGGACAGAATGGAGAGATGATCACACTGTTGTTGGGACAGAATGGGCAGAGGTCACAGTGTTGGGACAGAATGGAGAGATGATCACACTGTTGGGACAGAATGGAGAGATGATCACACTGTTGTTGGGACAGAATGTAGAGATGATCACACTGTTGTTGGGACAGAATGGGCAGAGGTCACAGTGTTGGGACAGAATGGAGAGATGATCACACTGTTGGGACAGAATGGAGAGATGATCACACTGTTGTTGGGACAGAATCGGCTGAGGTCACACTGTTGTTGGGACAGTACGGAGAGATGATCACACTGTTGTTGGGACAGTATGGAGAGATGACCACACTGCTGTTGAGAGAGAATTGGGAGATGATCACACTGTTGTTGGGACAGAATGCAGGGAAGATCACACTGTAGTTGGGACAGAATGGAGAGAAGATCACACTGTTGGTGGGACAGAATGGAGAGATGATCACACTGTTGGGACAGACTGAAGAGAAGATCACACTGTTGTTGGGACTGAACTGAGAGATGGTCATCTTGTTGTTGGGACAGTACGGTGAGAAGATCACAGTGTTGTTGGGACAGTACGGAGAGATGACTACACTGTTATTGTGACAGAATGGAGAGATTACCACACTGTTGTTGGGACAGAATGGAGAGATGATCACACTGTTGTTGGGACAGAATGGGCAGAGGTCACACTGTTGGGACAGAATGGAGAGATGATCACACTGTTGTTGGGACAAAATGGAGAGATGATCACAATGTTGTTGTGACAGAATGGAGAGATGATCACACTCTTGTTGAGTCAGAATGGACAGAGGTCACACTGTTGGGACAAAACGGAGAGATGATCACACTGTTGTTAGGACAGAATGGGCAAAGGTCACACTGCTGGGACAGAATGGAGAGATGATCACACTGTTGTTGGGACAGAATGGATAGAGGTCACACTGTTGGGACAGAATGGAGAGATGATCACACTGTTGTTGGGACAGAATGGGCAGTGGTCACACTGTTGGGACAGAATGGAGAGATGATCACACTGTTGTTGGGACAGAATGGGCAGAGGTCACACTGTTGGGACAGAATGGAGAGATGATCACACTGTTGTTGGGACAGAATGGAGAGATGATCACACTGTTGTTGGGACGGAATGGAGAGATGATCACACTGCTGTTGAGACAGAATGGACAGAGGTCACACTGTTGGGACAAAACGGAGAGATGATCACACTGTTGTTAGAACAGAATGGGCAAAGGTCACACTGTTGGGACAGAATGGAGAGATGATCACACTGTTGTTGGGACAGAATGGATAGAGGTCACACTGTTTGGGACAGAATGGAGAGATGATCACACTGTTGTTGGGACAGAATGGGCAGAGGTCACACTGTTGGGACAGAATGGAGAGATGATCAGACTGTTGTTGGGACAGAATGGAGAGATGATCACACTGTTGTTGGGACAGAATGGACAGAGGTCACAATGTTGGGACAAAACGGAGAGATGATCACACTGTTGTTAGGACAGAATGGGCAAAGGTCACACTGTTGGGACAGAATGGAGAGATTATCACACTGTCGTTGGGACAGAATGGGCAGAGGTAACAGTGTTGGGACAGAATGGAGAGATGATCATACTGTTGGGACAGAATGGAGAGATGATCACACTGTTGTTGGGAGAGAATGGATAGAGGTCACACTGTTGGGACAGAATGGAGAGATGATCACACTGTTGTTGGGACAGAATGGGCAGAGGTCACACTGTTGGGACAGAATGGAGAGATGATCACACTGTTGTTGGGACAGAATGGGCAGAGGTCACACTGTTGGACAGAATGGAGAGATGATCACACTGTTGTTGGGACAGAATGGAGAGATGATCACACTGTTGTTGGGACAGAATGGAGAGATGATCACACTGTTGTTGAGACAGAATGGACAGAGGTCACACTGTTGGGACAAAACGGAGAGATGATCACACTGTTGTTAGGACAGAATGGGCAAAGGTCACACTGTTGGGACAGAATGGAGAGATGATCACACTGTTGTTGGGACAGAATGGATAGAGGTCACACTGTTGGGACAGAATGGAGAGATGATCACACTGTTGTTGGGACAGAATGGGCAGAGGTCACACTGTTGGGACAGAATGGAGAGATGATCACACTGTTGTTGGGACAGAATGGAGAGATGATCACACTGTTGTTGGGACAGAATGGACAGAGGTCACAATGTTGGGACAAAACGGAGAGATGATCACACTGTTGTTAGGACAGAATGGGCAAAGGTCACACTGTTGGGACAGAATGGAGAGATGATCGCACTGTTGTTGGGACAGAATGGATAGAGGTCACACTGTTGGGACAGAATGGAGAGATTATCACACTGTTGTTGGGACAGAATGGGCAGAGGTAACAGTGTTGGGACAGAATGGAGAGATGATCATACTGTTGGGACAGAATGGAGAGATGATCACACTGTTGTTGGGAGAGAATGGGCAGAGGTCACACCGTTGGGACATAATGGAGAGATGATCACACTGTTGTTGGGACAGTACGGGGAGATGGTCATACTGTTGGGACAGAATGGAGAGATGACCACACTGTTGTTGGGACAGAATGGAGAGATAACCAAACTTTTATTGGAACAGAATGGAGAGATTATCACACTGTTGTTGGGACAGAATGGACAGAGGTCACACTGTTGGGACAGAATGGAGAGATGATCACGTTGTTGGGACAGAATGGAGAGATGATCACACTGTTGTTGGGACAGAATGGATAGAGGTCACACTGTTGGGACAAAACGGAGAGATGATCACACTGTTGTTGGGACAGAATGGGCAGAGGTCACACTGTTTGGACAGAATGGAGAGATGATCACACTGTTGTTGGGACAGAATGGATAGAGGTCACACTGTTGGACAGAATGGAGAGATGATCACACTGTTGTTGGGACAGAATGGGCAGAGGTCACAGTGTTGGGACAGAATGGAGAGATGATCACACTGTTGGGACAGAATGGAGAGATGATCACACTGTTGTTGGGACAGAATGGGTAGAGGTCACACCGTTGGGACAGAATGGAGAGATGATCACACAGTTGTTGGGACAGTACGGAGAGATGATCACACTGTTGTTGGGACAGAATGGAGAGATGATCACACTGTTGTTAGGACAGAATGGGGAGATGATCGCACTGTTGGTGGGACAGAATGGAGAGATGATCACACTATTGGGACAGAATGAAGAGAAGATCAGACTGTTGTTGGGACAGAATGGAGAGATGACCACAGTGTTGTTAGGACAGAATGGGGAGATGATCACACTGTTGTTGGGACAGAATGGAGGGAAGATCACACTGTCGTTGGGACAGAATGGATAGAGGTCACACTGTTGGGACAGAATGTAGAGATGATCACACTGTTGTTGGGACAGAATGGACAGAGGTCTCAGTGTTGGGACAGAATGGAGAGATGATCACACTGTTGGGACAGAATGGAGAGATGATCACACTGTTGTTGGGACAGAATGGGCAGAGGTCACACTGTTGTTGGGACAGTACGGAGAGATGATCACACTGTTGTTGGGACAGTATGGAGAGATGACCACACTGCTGTTGAGAGAGAATTGGGAGATGATCACACTGTTGTTGGGACAGAATGCAGGGAAGATCACACTGTAGTTGGGACAGAATGGAGAGAAGATCACACTGTTGGTGGGACAGAATGGAGAGATGATCACACTGTTGGGACAGACTGAAGAGAAGATCACACTGTTGTTGGGACTGAACTGAGAGATGGTCATCTTGTTGTTGGGACAGTACGGTGAGAAGATCACAGTGTTGTTGGGACAGTACGGAGAGATGACTACACTGTTATTGGGACAGAATGGAGAGATTACCACACTGTTGGGACAGAATGGAGAGATGATCACACTGTTGTTGGGACAGAATGGGCAGAGGTCACACTGTTGGGACAGAATGGAGAGATGATCACACTGTTGTTGGGACAAAATGGAGAGATGATCACAATGTTGTTGTGACAGAATGGAGAGATGATCACACTCTTGTTGAGTCAGAATGGACAGAGGTCACACTGTTGGGACAAAACGGAGAGATGATCACACTGTTGTTAGGACAGAATGGGCAAAGGTCACACTGCTGGAACAGAATGGAGAGATGATCACACTGTTGTTGGGACAGAATGGATAGAGGTCACACTGTTGGGACAGAATGGAGAGATGATCACACTGTTGTTGGGACAGAATGGGCAGTGGTCACACTGTTGGGACAGAATGGAGAGATGATCACACTGTTGTTGGGACAGAATGGGCAGAGGTCACACTGTTGGGACAGAATGGAGAGATGATCACACTGTTGTTGGGACAGAATGGAGAGATGATCACACTGTTGTTGGGACGGAATGGAGAGATGATCACACTGCTGTTGAGACAGAATGGACAGAGGTCACACTGTTGGGACAAAACGGAGAGATGATCACACTGTTGTTAGAACAGAATGGGCAAAGGTCACACTGTTGGGACAGAATGGAGAGATGATCACACTGTTGTTGGGACAGAATGGATAGAGGTCACACTGTTGGGACAGAATGGAGAGATGATCACACTGTTGTTGGGACAGAATGGGCAGAGGTCACACTGTTGGGACAGAATGGAGAGATGATCAGACTGTTGTTGGGACAGAATGGAGAGATGATCACACTGTTGTTGGGACAGAATGGACAGAGGTCACAATGTTGGGACAAAACAGAGAGATGATCACACTGTTGTTAGGACAGAATGGGCAAAGGTCACACTGTTGGGACAGAATGGAGAGATTATCACACTGTCGTTGGGACAGAATGGGCAGAGGTAACAGTGTTGGGACAGAATGGAGAGATGATCATACTGTTGGGACAGAATGGAGAGATGATCACACTGTTGTTGGGAGAGAATGGATAGAGGTCACACTGTTGGGACAGAATGGAGAGATGATCACACTGTTGTTGGGACAGAATGGGCAGAGGTCACACTGTTGGGACAGAATGGAGAGATGATCACACTGTTGTTGGGACAGAATGGGCAGAGGTCACACTGTTGGGACAGAATGGAGAGATGATCACACTGTTGTTGGGACAGAATGGAGAGATGATCACACTGTTGTTGGGACAGAATGGAGAGATGATCACACTGTTGTTGAGACAGAATGGACAGAGGTCACACTGTTGGGACAAAACGGAGAGATGATCACACTGTTGTTAGGACAGAATGGGCAAAGGTCACACTGTTGGGACAGAATGGAGAGATGATCACACTGTTGTTGGGACAGAATGGATAGAGGTCACACTGTTGGGACAGAATGGAGAGATGATCACACTGTTGTTGGGACAGAATGGGCAGAGGTCACACTGTTGGGACAGAATGGAGAGATGATCACACTGTTGTTGGGACAGAATGGAGAGATGATCACACTGTTGTTGGGACAGAATGGACAGAGGTCACAATGTTGGGACAAAACGGAGAGATGATCACACTGTTGTTAGGACAGAATGGGCAAAGGTCACACTGTTGGGACAGAATGGAGAGATGATCGCACTGTTGTTGGGACAGAATGGATAGAGGTCACACTGTTGGGACAGAATGGAGAGATTATCACACTGTTGTTGGGACAGAATGGGCAGAGGTAACAGTGTTGGGACAGAATGGAGAGATGATCATATTGTTGGGACAGAATGGAGAGATGATCACACTGTTGTTGGGAGAGAATGGGCAGAGGTCACACCGTTGGGACATAATGGAGAGATGATCACACTGTTGTTGGGACAGTACGGGGAGATAGTCATACTGTTGGGACAGAATGGAGAGATGACCACACTGTTGTTGGGACAGAATGGAGAGATAACCAAACTTTTATTGGAACAGAATGGAGAGATTATCACACTGTTGTTGGGACAGAATGGACAGAGGTCACACTGTTGGGACAGAATGGAGAGATGATCACGTTGTTGGGACAGAATGGAGAGATGATCACACTGTTGTTGGGACAGAATGGATAGAGGTCACACTGTTGGGACAAAACGGAGAGATGATCACACTGTTGTTGGGACAGAATGGGCAGAGGTCACACTGTTTGGACAGAATGGAGAGATGATCACACTGTTGTTGGGACAGAATGGATAGAGGTCACACTGTTGGACAGAATGGAGAGATGATCACACTGTTGTTGGGACAGAATGGGCAGAGGTCACAGTGTTGGGACAGAATGGAGAGATGATCACACTGTTGGGACAGAATGGAGAGATGATCACACTGTTGTTGGGACAGAATGGGTAGAGGTCACACCGTTGGGACAGAATGGAGAGATGATCACACAGTTGTTGGGACAGTACGGAGAGATGATCACACTGTTGTTGGGACAGAATGGAGAGATGATCACACTGTTGTTAGGACAGAATGGGGAGATGATCGCACTGTTGGTGGGACAGAATGGAGAGATGATCACACTATTGGGACAGAATGAAGAGAAGATCAGACTGTTGTTGGGACAGAATGGAGAGATGACCACAGTGTTGTTAGGACAGAATGGGGAGATGATCACACTGTTGTTGGGACAGAATGGAGGGAAGATCACACTGTCGTTGGGACAGAATGGATAGAGGTCACACTGTTGGGACAGAATGTAGAGATGATCACACTGTTGTTGGGACAGAATGGACAGAGGTCTCAGTGTTGGGACAGAATGGAGAGATGATCACACTGTTGGGACAGAATGGAGAGATGATCACACTGTTGTTGGGACAGAATGGGCAGAGGTCACACTGTTGTTGGGACAGTACGGAGAGATGATCACACTGTTGTTGGGACAGTATGGAGAGATGACCACACTGCTGTTGAGAGAGAATTGGGAGATGATCACACTGTTGTTGGGACAGAATGCAGGGAAGATCACACTGTAGTTGGGACAGAATGGAGAGAAGATCACACTGTTGGTGGGACAGAATGGAGAGATGATCACACTGTTGGGACAGACTGAAGAGAAGATCACACTGTTGTTGGGACTGAACTGAGAGATGGTCGTCTTGTTGTTGGGACAGTACGGTGAGAAGATCACAGTGTTGTTGGGACAGTACGGAGAGATGACTACACTGTTATTGGGACAGAATGGAGAGATTACCACACTGTTGGGACAGAATGGAGAGATGATCACACTGTTGTTGGGACAGAATGGGCAGAGGTCACACTGTTGGAACAGAATGGAGAGATGATCACACTGTTGTTGGGACAAAATGGAGAGATGATCACAATGTTGTTGTGACAGAATGGAGAGATGATCACACTCTTGTTGAGTCAGAATGGACAGAGGTCACACTGTTGGGACAAAACGGAGAGATGATCACACTGTTGTTAGGACAGAATGGGCAAAGGTCACACTGCTGGGACAGAATGGAGAGATGATCACACTGTTGTTGGGACAGAATGGATAGAGGTCACACTGTTGGGACAGAATGGAGAGATGATCACACTGTTGTTGGGACAGAATGGGCAGAGGTCACACTGTTGGGACAGAATGGACAGAGGTCACACTGTTGGGACAGACTGGAGAGATGATCACACTAATGTTGGGACAGAATGGACAGAGGTCACACTTTTGGGACAGAATGGAGTGATGATCACACTGTTGGGACAGAATGGAGAGATGATCAAATGTTGTTGGGACAGAATGGGGAGATGATCACAATGTTGTTGGGACAGTACGGAGAGATGGTCATACTGTTGTTGGGACAGAATGGAGAGATGATCACACTTGTTGGGACAGAATGGAGAGATGATCACACTGTTGTTGGAACAGAATGGAGAGATGATCACACTATTGTTGGGACAGAATGGACAGAGGTCACACTCTTGGGACAGAACGGAGAGATGACCACACTGTTGTTGGGACAGAATGGAGAGGTGATCACACCGTTGGGACAGAATGGAGAGATGATCACACTGTTGTTGAGACAGAATGGACAGAGGTCACACTGTTGGGACAAAACGGAGAGATGATCACACTGTTGTTAGGACAGAATGGGCAAAGGTAACACTGTTGGGACAGAATGGAGAGATGATCACACTGTTGTTGGGACAGAATGGATAGAGGTCACACTGTTGGGACAGAATGGAGAGATGATCACACTGTTGTTGGGACAGAATGGGCAGAGGTCACACCGTTGGGACAGAATGGAGAGATGATCACACTGTTGTTGGGACAGTACGGGGGGATGGTCATACTGTTGGGACAGAATGGAGAAATGACCACACTGTTGTTGGGACAGAATGGAGAGATAACCAAACTTTTATTGGAACAGAATGGAGAGATTATCACACTGTTGTTGGGACAGAATGGACAGAGGTCACACTGTTGGGACAGAATGGAGAGATGATCACGTTGTTGGGACAGAATGGAGAGATGATCACACTGTTGTTGGGACAGAATGGACAGAGGTCACACTGTTGGGACAGAATGGAGAGATGATCACACTGTTGTTGGGACAGAATGGGTAGAGGTCACACCGTTGGGACAGAATGGAGAGATGATCACACAGTTGTTGGGACAGTACGGAGAGATGATCACACTGTTGTTGGGACAGTATGGAGAGATGGTCATACTGTTGTTGGGACAGAATGGAGAGATGACCACACTGTTGTTAGGACAGAATGGGGAGATGATCACACTGTTGGTGGGACAGAATGGAGAGATGATCACACTATTGGGACAGAATGAAGAGAAGATCAGACTGTTGTTGGGACAGAATGGAGAGATGACCACAGTGTTGTTAGGACAGAATGGGGAGATGATCACACTGTTGTTGGGACAGAATGGAGGGAAGATCACACTGTCGTTGGGACAGAATGGATAGAGGTCACACTGTTGGGACAGAATGTAGAGATGATCACACTGTTGTTGGGACAGAATGGGCAGAGGTCACAGTGTTGGGACAGAATGGAGAGATGATCACACTGTTGGGACAGAATGGAGAGATGATCACACTGTTGTTGGGACAGAATGGGCAGAGGTCACACTGTTGTTGGGACAGTACGGAGAGATGATCACACTGTTGTTGGGACAGTATGGAGAGATGACCACACTGCTGTTGAGAGAGAATTGGGAGATCATCACACTGTTGTTTGGACAGAATGCAGGGAAGATCACACTGTAGTTGGGACAGAATGGAGAGAAGATCACACTGTTGGTGGGACAGAATGGAGAGATGATCACACTGTTGGGACAGACTGAAGAGAAGATCACACTGTTGTTGGGACTGAACTGAGAGATGGTCATCTTGTTGTTGGGACAGTACGGTGAGAAGATCACAGTGTTGTTGGGACAGTACGGAGAGATGACTACACTGTTATTGGGACAGAATGGAGAGATTACCACACTGTTGTTGGGACAGAATGGAGAGATGATCACACTGTTGTTGGGACAGAATGGGCAGAGGTCACACTGTTGGGACAGAATGGAGAGATGATCACACTGTTGTTGGGACAAAATGGAGAGATGATCACAATGTTGTTGTGACAGAATGGAGAGATGATCACACTCTTGTTGAGTCAGAATGGACAGAGGTCACACTGTTGGGACAAAACGGAGAGATGATCACACTGTTGTTAGGACAGAATGGGCAAAGGTCACACTGCTGGGACAGAATGGAGAGATGATCACACTGTTGTTGGGACAGAATGGATAGAGGTCACACTGTTGGGACAGAATGGAGAGATGATCACACTGTTGTTGGGACAGAATGGGCAGAGGTCACACTGTTGGGACAGAATGGACAGAGGTCACACTGTTGGGACAGACTGGAGAGATGATCACACTAATGTTGGGACAGAATCGACAGAGGTCACACTTTTGGGACAGAATGGAGTGATGATCACACTGTTGGGACAGAATGGAGAGATGATCAAATGTTGTTGGGACAGAATGGGGAGATGATCACAATGTTGTTGGGACAGTACGGAGAGATGGTCATACTGTTGTTGGGACAGAATGGTGAGATGATCACACTTGTTGGGACAGAATGGAGAGATGATCACACTGTTGTTGGAACAGAATGGAGAGATGATCACACTATTGTTGGGACAGAATGGACAGAGGTCACACTCTTGGGACAGAACGGAGAGATGACCACACTGTTGTTGGGACAGAATGGAGAGGTGATCACACCGTTGGGACAGAATGGAGAGATGATCACACTGTTGTTGAGACAGAATGGACAGAGGTCACACTGTTGGGACAAAACGGAGAGATGATCACACTGTTGTTAGGACAGAATGGGCAAAGGTAACACTGTTGGGACAGAATGGAGAGATGATCACACTGTTGTTGGGACAGAATGGATAGAGGTCACACTGTTGGGACAGAATGGAGAGATGATCACACTGTTGTTGGGACAGAATGGGCAGAGGTCACACCGTTGGGACAGAATGGAGAGATGATCACACTGTTGTTGGGACAGTACGGGGAGATGGTCATACTGTTGGGACAGAATGGAGAAATGACCACACTGTTGTTGGGACAGAATGGAGAGATAACCAAACTTTTATTGGAACAGAATGGAGAGATTATCACACTGTTGTTGGGACAGAATGGACAGAGGTCACACTGTTGGGACAGAATGGAGAGATGATCACGTTGTTGGGACAGAATGGAGAGATGATCACACTGTTGTTGGGACAGAATGGACAGAGGTCACACTGTTGGGACAGAATGGAGAGATGATCACACTGTTGTTGGGACAGAATGGGTAGAGGTCACACCGTTGGGACAGAATGGAGAGATGATCACACAGTTGTTGGGACAGTACGGAGAGATGATCACACTGTTGTTGGGACAGTATGGAGAGATGGTCATACTGTTGTTGGGACAGAATGGAGAGATGACCACACTGTTGTTAGGACAGAATGGGGAGATGATCACACTGTTGGTGGGACAGAATGGAGAGATGATCACACTATTGGGACAGAATGAAGAGAAGATCAGACTGTTGTTGGGACAGAATGGAGAGATGACCACAGTGTTTTTAGGACAGAATGGGGAGATGATCACACTGTTGTTGGGACAGAATGGAGAGAAGATCACACTGTCGTTGGGACTGAATGGATAGAGGTCACACTGTTGGGACAGAATGTAGAGATGATCACACTGTTGTTGGGACAGAATGGGCAGAGGTCACAGTGTTGGGACAGAATGGAGAGATGATCACACTGTTGGGACAGAATGGAGAGATGATCACACTGTTGTTGGGACAGAATGGGCAGAGGTCACACTGTTGTTGGGACAGTACGGAGAGATGATCACACTGTTGTTGGGACAGTATGGAGAGATGACCACACTGCTGTTGAGAGAGAATTGGGAGATGATCACACTGTTGTTTGGACAGAATGCAGGGAAGATCACACTGTAGTTGGGACAGAATGGAGAGAAGATCACACTGTTGGTGGGACAGAATGGAGAGATGATCACACTGTTGGGACAGACTGAAGAGAAGATCACACTGTTGTTGGGACTGAACTGAGAGATGGTCATCTTGTTGTTGGGACAGTACGGTGAGAAGATCACAGTGTTGTTGGGACAGTACGGAGAGATGACTACACTGTTATTGGGACAGAATGGAGAGATTACCACACTGTTGTTGGGACAGAATGGAGAGATGATCACACTGTTGTTGGGACAGAATGGGCAGAGGTCACACTGTTGGGACAGAATGGAGAGATGATCACACTGTTGTTGGGACAAAATGGAGAGATGATCACAATGTTGTTGTGACAGAATGGAGAGATGATCACACTCTTGTTGAGTCAGAATGGACAGAGGTCACACTGTTGGGAGAAAACGGAGAGATGATCACACTGTTGTTAGGACAGAATGGGCAAAGGTCACACTGCTGGGACAGAATGGAGAGATGATCACACTGTTGTTGGGACAGAATGGATAGAGGTCACACTGTTGGGACAGAATGGAGAGATGACCACACTGTTGTTAGGACAGAATGGGGAGATGATCACACTGTTGGTGGGACAGAATGGAGAGATGATCACACTATTGGGACAGAATGAAGAGAAGATCAGACTGTTGTTGGGACAGAATGGAGAGATGACCACAGTGTTGTTAGGACAGAATGGGGAGATGATCACACTGTTGTTGGGACAGAATGGAGGGAAGATCACACTGTCGTTGGGACAGAATGGATAGAGGTCACACTGTTGGGACAGAATGTAGAGATGATCACACTGTTGTTGGGACAGAATGGGCAGAGGTCACAGTGTTGGGACAGAATGGAGAGATGATCACACTGTTGGGACAGAATGGAGAGATGATCACACTGTTGTTGGGACAGAATGGGCAGAGGTCACACTGTTGTTGGGACAGTACGGAGAGATGATCACACTGTTGTTGGGACAGTATGGAGAGATGACCACACTGCTGTTGAGAGAGAATTGGGAGATGATCACACTGTTGTTTGGACAGAATGCAGGGAAGATCACACTGTAGTTGGGACAGAATGGAGAGAAGATCACACTGTTGGTGGGACAGAATGGAGAGATGATCACACTGTTGGGACAGACTGAAGAGAAGATCACACTGTTGTTGGGACTGAACTGAGAGATGGTCATCTTGTTGTTGGGACAGTACGGTGAGAAGATCACAGTGTTGTTGGGACAGTACGGAGAGATGACTACACTGTTATTGGGACAGAATGGAGAGATTACCACACTGTTGTTGGGACAGAATGGAGAGATGATCACACTGTTGTTGGGACAGAATGGGCAGAGGTCACACTGTTGGGACAGAATGGAGAGATGATCACACTGTTGTTGGGACAAAATGGAGAGATGATCACAATGTTGTTGTGACAGAATGGAGAGATGATCACACTCTTGTTGAGTCAGAATGGACAGAGGTCACACTGTTGGGACAAAACGGAGAGATGATCACACTGTTGTTAGGACAGAATGGGCAAAGGTCACACTGCTGGGACAGAATGGAGAGATGATCACACTGTTGTTGGGACAGAATGGATAGAGGTCACACTGTTGGGACAGAATGGAGAGATGATCACACTGTTGTTGGGACAGAATGGGCAGAGGTCACACTGTTGGGACAGAATGGACAGAGGTCACACTGTTGGGACAGACTGGAGAGATGATCACACTAATGTTGGGACAGAATGGACAGAGGTCACACTTTTGGGACAGAATGGAGTGATGATCACACTGTTGGGACAGAATGGAGAGATGATCAAATGTTGTTGGGACAGAATGGGGAGATGATCACAATGTTGTTGGGACAGTACGGAGAGATGGTCATACTGTTGTTGGGACAGAATGGTGAGATGATCACACTTGTTGGGACAGAATGGAGAGATGATCACACTGTTGTTGGAACAGAATGGAGAGATGATCACACTATTGTTGGGACAGAATGGACAGAGGTCACACTCTTGGGACAGAACGGAGAGATGACCACACTGTTGTTGGGACAGAATGGAGAGGTGATCACACCGTTGGGACAGAATGGAGAGATGATCACACTGTTGTTGAGACAGAATGGACAGAGGTCACACTGTTGGGACAAAACGGAGAGATGATCACACTGTTGTTAGGTCAGAATGGGCAAAGGTAACACTGTTGGGACAGAATGGAGAGATGATCACACTGTTGTTGGGACAGAATGGATAGAGGTCACACTGTTGGGACAGAATGGAGAGATGATCACACTGTTGTTGGGACAGAATGGGCAGAGGTCACACCGTTGGGACAGAATGGAGAGATGATCACACTGTTGTTGGGACAGTACGGGGAGATGGTCATACTGTTGGGACAGAATGGAGAAATGACCACACTGTTGTTGGGACAGAATGGAGAGATAACCAAACTTTTTTTGGAACAGAATGGAGAGATTATCACACTGTTGTTGGGACAGAATGGACAGAGGTCACACTGTTGGGACAGAATGGAGAGATGATCACGTTGTTGGGACAGAATGGAGAGATGATCACACTGTTGTTGGGACAGAATGGACAGAGGTCACACTGTTGGGACAGAATGGAGAGATGATCACACTGTTGTTGGGACAGAATGGGTAGAGGTCACACCGTTGGGACAGAATGGAGAGATGATCACACAGTTGTTGGGACAGTACGGAGAGATGATCACACTGTTGTTGGGACAGTATGGAGAGATGGTCATACTGTTGTTGGGACAGAATGGAGAGATGACCACACTGTTGTTAGGACAGAATGGGGAGATGATCACACTGTTGGTGGGACAGAATGGAGAGATGATCACACTATTGGGACAGAATGAAGAGAAGATCAGACTGTTGTTGGGACAGAATGGAGAGATGACCACAGTGTTGTTAGGACAGAATGGGGAGATGATCACACTGTTGTTGGGACAGAATGGAGGGAAGATCACACTGTCGTTGGGACTGAATGGATAGAGGTCACACTGTTGGGACAGAATGTAGAGATGATCACACTGTTGTTGGGACAGAATGGGCAGAGGTCACAGTGTTGGGACAGAATGGAGAGATGATCACACTGTTGGGACAGAATGGAGAGATGATCACACTGTTGTTGGGACAGAATGGGCAGAGGTCACACTGTTGTTGGGACAGTACGGAGAGATGATCACACTGTTGTTGGGACAGTATGGAGAGATGACCACACTGCTGTTGAGAGAGAATTGGGAGATGATCACACTGTTGTTTGGACAGAATGCAGGGAAGATCACACTGTAGTTGGGACAGAATGGAGAGAAGATCACACTGTTGGTGGGACAGAATGGAGAGATGATCACACTGTTGGGACAGACTGAAGAGAAGATCACACTGTTGTTGGGACTGAACTGAGAGATGGTCATCTTGTTGTTGGGACAGTACGGTGAGAAGATCACAGTGTTGTTGGGACAGTACGGAGAGATGACTACACTGTTATTGGGACAGAATGGAGAGATTACCACACTGTTGTTGGGACAGAATGGAGAGATGATCACACTGTTGTTGGGACAGAATGGGCAGAGGTCACACTGTTGGGACAGAATGGAGAGATGATCACACTGTTGTTGGGACAAAATGGAGAGATGATCACAATGTTGTTGTGACAGAATGGAGAGATGATCACACTCTTGTTGAGTCAGAATGGACAGAGGTCACACTGTTGGGACAAAACGGAGAGATGATCACACTGTTGTTAGGACAGAATGGGCAAAGGTCACACTGCTGGGACAGAATGGAGAGATGATCATACTGTTGGGACAGAATGGAGAGATGATCACACTGTTGTTGGGAGAGAATGGATAGAGGTCACACTGTTGGGACAGAATGGAGAGATGATCACACTGTTGTTGGGACAGAATGGGCAGAGGTCACACTGTTGGGACAGAATGGAGAGATGATCACACTGTTGTTGGTACAGAATGGGCAGAGGTCACACTGTTGGGACAGAATGGAGAGATGATCACACTGTTGTTGGGACAGAATGGAGAGATGATCACACTGTTGTTGAGATAGAATGGACAGAGGTCACACTGTTGGGACAAAACGGAGAGATGATCACACTTTTGTTAGGACAGAATGGGCAAAGGTCACACTGTTGGGACAGAATGGAGAGATGATCACACTGTTGTTGGGACAGAATGGATAGAGGTCACACTGTTGGGACAGAATGGAGTGATGATCACACTGTTGTTGGGACAGAATGGGCAGAGGTCACACTGTTGGGACAGAATGGAGAGATGATCACACTGTTGTTGGGACAGAATGGAGAGATGATCACACTGTTGTTGGGACAGAATGGACAGAGGTCACAATGTTGGGACAAAACAGAGAGATGATCACACTGTTGTTAGGACAGAATGGGCAAAGGTCACACTGTTGGGACAGAATGGAGAGATGATCGCACTGTTGTTGGGACAGAATGGATAGAGGTCACACTGTTGGGACAGAATGGAGAGATTATCACACTGTTGTTGGGACAGAATGGGCTGAGGTAACAGTGTTGGGACAGAATGGAGAGATGATCATACTGTTGGGACAGAATGGAGAGATGATCACACTGTTGTTGGGAGAGAATGGGCAGAGGTCACACCGTTGGGACATAATGGAGAGATGATCACACTGTTGTTGGGACAGTACGGGGAGATGGTCATACTGTTGGGACAGAATGGAGAGATGACCACACTGTTGTTGGGACAGAATGGAGAGATAACCAAACTTTTATTGGAACAGAATGGAGAGATTATCACACTGTTGTTGGGACAGAATGGACAGAGGTCACACTGTTGGGACAGAATGGAGAGATGATCACGTTGTTGGGACAGAATGGAGAGATGATCACACTGTTGTTGGGACAGAATGGATAGAGGTCACACTGTTGGGACAAAACGGAGAGATGATCACACTGTTGTTGGGACAGAATGGGCAGAGGTCACACTGTTTGGACAGAATGGAGAGATGATCACACTGTTGTTGGGACAGAATGGATAGAGGTCACACTGTTGGACAGAATGGAGAGATGATCACACTGTTGTTGGGACAGAATGGGCAGAGGTCACAGTGTTGGGACAGAATGGAGAGATGATCACACTGTTGGGACAGAATGGAGAGATGATCACACTGTTGTTGGGACAGAATGTAGAGATGATCACACTGTTGTTGGGACAGAATGGGCAGAGGTCACAGTGTTGGGACAGAATGGAGAGATGATCGCACTGTTGTTGGGACAGAATGGATAGAGGTCACACTGTTGGGACAGAATGGAGAGATGATCACACTGTTGTTAGGACAGAATGGGCAAAGGTCACACTGTTGGGACAGAATGGAGAGATGATCGCACTGTTGTTGGGACAGAATGGATAGAGGTCACACTGTTGGGACAGAATGGAGAGATTATCACACTGTTGTTCGGACAGAATGGGCTGAGGTAACAGTGTTGGGACAGAATGGAGAGATGATCATACTGTTGGGACAGAATGGAGAGATGATCACACTGTTGTTGGGAGAGAATGGGCAGAGGTCACACCGTTGGGACATAATGGAGAGATGATCACACTGTTGTTGGGACAGTACGGGGAGATGGTCATACTGTTGGGACAGAATGGAGAGATGACCACACTGTTGT